>NC_136997.1:30081537-30249989 GCF_032717465.1 Coenobita brevimanus
ATTTTAATGTCAGCCATGAGGAAGTCAGAGGGGGGAAATGATGGAGGAACAGCACCGGAATCGTCTAAGGTGGAATTGGAGGAGAAAGTCTGTGCGAAGAGATCTGCTTTATCAGTAGAAGAAATGGCTACAGAACCATCAGAGTAGAAAAGAGGAGGGAAGGATGATGAGGTAAAGTTGTTAGAAAGATTTTTGGCAAGGTGCCAGAAGGAGTGGGAAGAATTCGAGTTGGAGAGTTGAGAGCATTTAGTATGGATGAAATTATTTTTAGTAGAGCGAAGAACAGACTTAGCACGATTCCGGGCAGAAACGTAAAGATGATGTGATTCAGGGGTGGGTTGGCTCCAGTACCTTTTGTAGGCCCTCTCCTTGTTGCGGACAGCATTAGAACAAGCGTGATTAAACCAAGGCTTTCTTGCATTAGTCAAAGGATATGAGAAAGGAATGTATACTTCCATGCCCGAGAGAATAACCTCCGTAAAGTGCAAGGCACACTCAGATGGCTCCCGGCCATGGAAGCAATAATCATTCCAGGGAAAATCAAAGAAGTACTGCCTGAGGGTCTCCCAGTCCGCGGCTCCAAAATGCCACAGACGACGTTTCCCTGGAGGGTCCACAGGCCGTACCGGAGTGATAGGACAGGTTAAGGTAATAAGGTTGTGATCGGAGGAGCCCAACGGAGAGAAAAGATTAACAGAGTAAGCAGAAGGATTAGTTGTGAGGAAGAG
The DNA here is from genome assembly GCF_032717465.1 of Coenobita brevimanus. Taxonomy (NCBI): domain Eukaryota; kingdom Metazoa; phylum Arthropoda; class Malacostraca; order Decapoda; family Coenobitidae; genus Coenobita; species Coenobita brevimanus. Next base: position 30,082,266 of record NC_136997.1, read on the forward strand.
GTCAAGTATGTTGGAGCTCTCTCCAAGGTGGTCAGGGATACGGGTAGGGTGCTGTACAAGCTGCTCTAGGTCATTAAGGATAGAAAAGATGTAGGCTTGTTCACCAGGTGGATCCGTGAAAGGAGAGGAGAGCCAAAAGTGGTGGTGAACATTGAAATCTCCTAGAATGGAGATTTCAGAGAAAGGAGAAATGGATAGAATGTGTTCCATCATAGAAGTAAGATAGTCGAAGAATTTTTGATAGTCAGTAGAATTAGGGGATGAGTAAACAGCACAGTTATATTTAGTCAGAGAATGACAGGAAAGCCGAAGCCAGAGTGTAGAGAATTCAGAAGAATCGAGTTCAGGAACATGAGAGCAAGATAAGTCGTTGCGTATATATACACAACAGCCACTTTTGGCTTTGAAATGAGTATAGAGAAAGTAGGAGGATACAGAAAAGAGTTTGCTGTCAGTTGCCTCAGACAGCTGAGTCTCCGTTAGAAAAAGAAGGTGAGGTTTAGAGGAGGAGAGGTGGTGCTCAACAGAGCGAAAGTTAAAGGAAAGGCTGCGAATGTTGCAGAAATGAAGAAGAAGAGAGTCAGACAGTGGTTCCAGGCACCTCGAGTCGTCATCGGGAGAGGGGCGGATGGTGGGGGCATTTATGGTCCCCCCCCTGGGGGGGCCTGATGGACTCCCTCCTGTTGTCCTCAAGAACTGTGCTTCTGCGCTTACACCCTGCCTAGGTGAACTCTTTCGCCTTTGTCTTTCATCTTGTACCTTTCCTTCTTACTGAAAGTTTGCTCTCATTCAGCCAGTCCCAAAGAATGGTGACCATTCCCAACCCTCTAACTATCGTCCAATTGCTTTAACATCCTGTGTCTCAAAAGTTTTTGAGTCTCCTCTTAACAGAAATACTATAAGGCATCTTTCCTATCACAACTTTCTTTCTGATCGTCAGTATGGGTTCCGTCAGGGACGCTCGACTGGCGATCTTCTCACCTACCTTTCAGACTCCTAGTCATCCTCCTTTCGGGACTTTGGGGAAAGCTTCACCATTGAACTTGACATCTCAAAGGCTTTCGATCGAGTATGGCATAAATCTTTAATTTCCAAACTGCCCTCTTACGGTTTCTATCCTTCTATCTACAGCTTCCTTTCTGCTCATTCTATAGCTGTTGTTCTAGATGCCCATCGTTCTTCTCCTAGATCGATTAACAGTGGTGTTCCTCAGGGCTCTGTCCTATCACCAACTCTCTTCCTTTTATTCATCAATGATCTTCTATGCTGTACATCTAACCCAATCCACTCGTATGCTGATGATTCCACATTTCACCTTTCCATTTGGTTCCCGCAACGTCCATCCTAGCAGTTACTTCAACAAACAAGGGATGAGGCTATGGCCCTTCTAATGTCTGACCTGGCTCGTATCTCAGACTGAGATGAAAATAATCTTGTTGTTTTTAATGCATCAAAAACTCAGTTTTTACACCTATCAACCCAATGGAATCTTCCACAGGAGTACCCACTATAATTTAGTAATATCCAGTTCAATCCAGCATCATCCTTGAACATACTTGGGGTTTCATTCACTCAGGGTTTATCTTGGAAAGAGAATATTACATCTCTGGTAAAATCTGCTTCCAAGAGATTAAGTGTGCTAAGCCGACTCTGTACCTTCTTTACCCCTGCACAGTTGTTGACTTTATACACGGGATTTATTCTCCCCTGTATGGAGTACCACTCTCATGTGTGGGGAGGCACCCCACACAGCTCTTCCTAACAGGCTGGAGTCAAAGGCATTTCGTCTCATTAACTCTGCTCCACTTCCTGGCTCCCTTCAACCTCTGTCTCCTCGTCGCACTGCTGCCTCTTGATCTCTTTTCTATCGATACTGCCATGGTCATTGCTCCTCTGAACTGTCTGCATGCATCCTTCCACCTCTACAATGGGTGCGTAGCAGCCATCTAGCAATAAACTCTCATCCCTCTTCTGTCCAACTCTCTAATGCAAGAGTTAACCGTTACTTCCAATCCTTCATTTATGCAACAGGTCAACTCTGGAACTGTCTTCCTCTGTCTGTATTTCCTACTTCCTATGATCTCCAGTCTTTCAAACGCAGTGTCTCCAGGCATCTGGAAATGAACAGATCTTGAATTGTGCTCTTTCCTGTATTATTACTATTATTTTTTTTTCATAGATGAAATTGTTTTGTGGGCTCTTAGCCTTTGGTTCCTTCTTCCTCACATAAATAAATAAATCTATCTACCTATCTATCTATCTATCTATCTATCTATCTATATCTATCTATTTATCTATCTATCTATCTATATATCTATATCTATCTATCTATCTATCTATCTATATATATATATATATATATATATATATATATATATATATATATATTGTCACTTGCGTAGTTACCCCAGTAGCGAATGGGTGAAATAGAGGATAAGGTGATAATGAAAGGGGGAAGAAACGAGCCATTATTAACACAAAAAAATTTTCTTATCAGTTTTGTTGCCTGTAAGAGTAACCCTAGTCCCCACGTTTATTCATCCAAGCGGTCACTTTTGCCTTCTCAACTGATAAGACACCAGATGTTTTTCTCACAAATTATGCAGAAAGTTCCTCTTGTCCTTGAACTGTGGGTGTGACATAATGTGGGAGGAGGAAAGTAGGGATGTTTGCCAATTAAAAGCCTAAATGGCGCTTTCCTCACGTTCTTGAGGGCACGCAATTGGTTCTGTCTGAAGTGTATGAGGCCCTCATTGGTAGCAGGTGCCTCTATTGTTTCTGTATGGACAGAGATTATTTTTAAGACAGCCTAGTGGTTAATTAGCTGAGAAAGGTAGAGTAAGCTCCTTCATAAGCTTCAGGAAAGTGTGACGAGGCACATTTATTCTCATTATTGTTCACACATCCCTGTACACGTTTGTCTTATTTTGTACACACATCCCTGTACACATTTTGTCATTTGTACACATTTGTACACATTTACTGTCACGTTACACTTTAGCCACATTGTGTTGCACTTTTCCCCAACACTACTCAGTACGTGACTTTGATTACAAAATACGCTGTTTGTGTACAATTTCCCATTTTTGATTCACTCCTCCATTTACACTAGTGTGTGTGATTTATATCTGGATTTAACCTTCGAAGTCTCCACGTTTCCTCGAGCTTTGTGAGTACTTAGCTTCAACTGAGTGTATTCTGGTTAGGTAAGAAATAACTTGTTTTATATTTGTATCCTGAGGCCTATATGAATCCTCCCTTTTGTAAAACGAACCCTGGTTTCTTCTTTGGTTGTGTATGTTATAGTGTAAAGTAAAGTTAAGTTAGTTTTCTTAAACTTTATCTTATCCCTTTTGGTACTTAATTAAGGGTTAAGAGTGCACCGTAATATACACTCCCAGAACAATTTGGCGACCTCTTCGCCAGAATAGCTCTGTGACACAATATTGGCAACCTTGGCCACATACACAGTGCTTACTCTTACCTACTTAACTATAATCAGTAATCATGGCTCTAATGAGTGATAGTAATGTGAATGCATTTTTGGATTCTAAGCCTTCCCCAACCAGAGTGAAAACACTCGCAAAACACGAGCTCATATTGCTTGCCCAGGCTTTACAGTTGAGATTTCCTGCCTCAGTCACTAAGACTAAGTTACTTGATTTAATATTGGACACCATGTTTGAGCAAAGTGAGTCCTCTACAGCTAGTTCTGAGCCATTTGATACTGCACAAGGTGTTGACCCTGAGCCTTTGGCATCGGAGATACCTGGCCCTAGTGATTTTTCTGCTCATGATACTGGTGACAAAGTGCAACTTGAGTTAGCCAGAATTAAGTTGAGGGAACTTGAAGTGCAAGCAAAAATGAGGGAAATGGAATTACAGGCTCAAATGAGACAAAAGGAAATGGATCACGAATTCAGACTGAAGCACCCTGATAGTTTACCTAGAGCTGGTAGTTCATCTGCCAAGGAATCTTTTGATGTTGCTAGGAACATTAAGCTAGTACCTCCCTTTAATGAGCAAGATGTCACCAAGTATTTCCATATGTTTGAAAAGGTAGCAGGTCGTCTCTCGTGGCCAAAAGACTCTTGGACAGTACTGCTGCAAAGTGTTTTGAAAGGAAAGGCTCAAGAGGCTTATATTTCTCTATCTGTTGATCAAAGTGCCAACTATGATTGTTTAAAAGATGCCATTCTTAAAGCATATGAACTCGTGCCAGAGGCATATAGGCTTAAATTTAGATCCACCTTTAAACAGAAAGATCAGACTCATGTGGAATATGCTAGAGTACTCACAGACTTGTTTGATCAGTGGTTGCATTCTAAGAAAGTTGATGATTTCTGTAAACTTAAAGAATTAATGATCTTGGAAGACTTCACTGGTAAGATAGATAGGGATGTGGCTACATACCTAGTGGCGAAAGATTTAGATACCCTAGCTGAGGCTGCTGTTGTAGCAGATAATTACGGTATAATTAATAGGCATGAGCGAAAGCCTCAGTCATTTCTTAAGAGTAAGAGAGTGAACCAACCAGTTTTTGTGAACCCTTCTTCTGGTAAAGGCAAGTTAACGTCAAGTGACACTAGTGGGAACACTGTAGCCCCAGATCATGTTAGTTCTCCGAAAGTAAGTGAGGACAGTGTTGCCAGAGGGTCAAGAAAAAGTGTCAGGTTTTGCCAGTATTGCCAGAAAACGGGGCACTTGGAGGATTTGTGCTGGAAGAAATGAGGGAAAAATCCCTCTACATAACCAATTTCTTTGGTAAACTCTTGGGGATCTTTTGACACCAACAGAGAGCAGCCATCCACAGATATTGTTAGTGGTAGTCAGACACAACCCCAGCAGGTGCATATTGTTGATAAGGCCAGAGTGGAGTCGTCAATGGTGGATAGACAGACTCCTGTAGAGCCATTGTTAGACACTAGTAAGACTGGAGCAGCCGTCATGTTCAGGTGAGAGTGGTAATAAGACTCCATTAGAGTGTCCTCCCCCAAGCAGTACTCAAGGTGACTCCTTCCCAGGTCATTTATTTGCTAATTTCATTTCTAAGACGTTAGTTTCAGTTGATGGAAAAGGTGGTAAGGAAGTCACTATACTTAGAGACACAGGAGCTTCACAGTCACTGATGTTGAAGGGGATTGTTGATGTACCTAACCCTAATGAATGTGTCTTGTTGCAGGGTATAGCTGAGTTTGTATCTGTTCCCCTAGTTGAGGTGAAGCTCCAGTCAGAGTTAGTTACTGGTTCAGTGCGTGTGGGTGTTGTTGACCAGCTTCCTGTACAAGGGGTCACTTTCCTTTTGGGTAATGACCTGGCGGGGGAACAGGTGAGTGCTGTTCCCTGCATGTCAAAAACTCCCCTGGGTGAGGATAGGACTAAAGAGTTGGAGGATACATGTCCTAAATTGTTTCACACATGTGCTGTAACTAGAGCTATGACAGCAAAAGCCAGCCATGAGAATGTTGACAGTAGTGGCACCGGCAATGCCGATGATGATATTGGGCTTGGTGATACCTTTTTGCCCAGTTAAATGACTCAGAGGTTGATGATTCTCCCCAGACCCCAGACTGATGCAAGTGGAAAGTTAGCTGATATGCAAAGATCTGATCCAGAGATTGCCACTTTAATTGACAGTTAGGGAAAATAAATGTGAGTCTGAACTGACAGTGTGTTATTATTTAAGACCAAATAACGTGTTAATAAGAAGATGGAGACCTTCTAGGGTTGCTCATGATAACGAGTGGGAGACTGTACATCAGGTGGTGGTTCCAAGACCCATTAGGCAAAAAATTATGTCCATTGCTCATGACTCTTCTTTAGCAGGTCACTTAGGGGTGAGGAAGACTCTCTCCCGCATCTGGCAGCATTTTTACTGGCCTGGAATCCGTCGAGATGTCTCCCGGTTCTGTAGGTCATGTCACACCCGTCAGCTAGTCTGTAAGAGCAATAAGCCCATCCCTGCAGCTCCTTTGATTCCTCTACCTGTGTTTGAGGCCCCATTCACTAGAGTCCTTGTGGACATTGTTGGCCCTTTGCCTAAGACCTCTTCAGGCCACCAGTACATCCTCACAATGTTAGACATGGCCACTAGATATCCTGAAGCCAATCCCTTGAGAAATAGTTCAGCTAAATTGGTTGTAAAGGACATGCTAACCTTCTTTACCCGTTTTGGTCTCTCTAAAGAAGTGCAGTTGGACCAAGGCAGTAATTTTAATTCCAAACGGTTCAGACAAACACTTAAGGAGTTAGGAATCACACAGATCACTTCCTCAGCATATCATCCTCAGAGTCAAGGTGCATTAGAGAGGTATCACCAAACTTTGAAGAGTATGCTTAGAAAACTATGTGTTGATGAAAAGGAATGGGACAAGTATTTGCCTTTCCTACTTTTTGCAACCAGAGAGGCACCGAGTGAGTCCTTGGGCTACTCCCCATTTCAGTTAATCTTTGGCCATGAAGTAAGAGGTCCTCTTAAACTCCTTAAAGAACAATGGGTCAAGGATGATGACCAAATTAACTTGCTAGACTATGTGTCAAAGAGACTGACCTATAATATAGAAGTAGCCAGGGCACACTTGGAGTCCTCTCAGGAAAAGATGAAGAGGTGGTATGACCACTCTAAGAAAGTTAGGCACAGAGTGTTTCACCCAGGCGATCAAGTTCTTGCCTTGCTTCCCGGTGGTTTGTCAGCCTCTGCAGGCAAGTTTTGTGGGCCCTTATCTAGTGGAAAAGAGGGTAGGTGAAGTAAATTATGTCATTTTAACCCCAGACCGGAGGAAGGAACGAAGATTGTGCCATATAAATATGTTGAAGGAGTACCACAGGCGAGATGTGGACCCCCCTGGTGCTGCATGCATTGTGTCGGCTGTCGAGTTTGCGGACCCCCCTAGTGCTGCGTGCGTGGAGTCGGATGTCGAGTTGGCGGAGGATGAGGGCTGCCCTTTGACTTTGGACCAGATGACCAGTTGGAGAGAAAACCAGGAAGCTTGTAGTACACTGACTGATAAACTCTCCCACTTGACTGCAGAGCGGTGTGCGGAGCTTGTTGCCCTTCTCAGGAAGTTCCCTGATGTCTTCTGGGACACCCTAGGACGGACGGAAGTGGCACAGCACGATGTAGACGTTGGAGACGCCAGCCCTATAAAGCAGTCCTCCTACCAGGCTAGTCCTCAGAAGCAGACCATCATTCGAGAGGAGCTGAACTACATGTTGCAGCAGGGGTTAATCGAGTCCTGTCAAAAAGAGTGGTGCTCCCCGGTCATAGTGGTTCCAAAACCCGATGAGTCAGGTGATGTTGTAGTGTACACTGATCACCACCCTCTGAAATTTTTGTCTCGATTAAAGGACAAGAATCTTAGATTGACCCGCTGGGCCCTATTTTTGCAAGCATACTCCCTTGATGTAAGACATGTAAAAGGTGTTAGTAATGTTTTAGCAGATTACCTGTCCAGAACTTGATTGTACAGTATCCAGAAATTTCCCTTTGGGAAATTTCTTGTCTCAGGAAGGGAGGTGTCACTGGCGTAGTTACCCCAGTAGCGAATGAGTGAAATAGAAATAGGATGATAATGAAAGGAGAGAGAAGCGAGCCTCAAGAACAGTAAATCATTTTTCTTATCAGTTTTGCTGCCTGTAAGGGTAACCCTATTCCTCACCTTTATTTACCCAGGCGGTCACTTTTGCCTTCTCAACTGATAACACACCACATGTTTTCTCACAAATTACGCAGAAAGTTCCTCTTGTCCTTGAACTGTGGGAATGACATAATGTGGGAGGAGCAAAGTAGGGATGTTTGCCAATTAGAAGCCTAAATGGCGCTTTCCTCACGTTCTTGAGGGCACGCAATTGGTTCTGTGTGGAGTGTATGAGGCCCTCATTGGTAACAGGTGCCTCTATTGTTTCTGTATGGACAGAGATTATTTTTAAGACAGCCTAGTGGTTAATTAGCTGAGAAAGGCGGAGTAAGCTCCTTTATAAGCCCCAGGAAAGTGTGAAGAGACAGATTTTTTTCTCATTTTGTTCACACATCCCTGTACACATTTTGTCATTTGTACACATTTGTACACATTTACTGTCACGTTACACTTTAGTCACATTGTGTTGCACTTTTCCCCAACACTACTCAATACGTGACTTTGATTACAAAACACGCTGTTTGTGTACAATTTCCCATTTTTGATTCACTCCTCCATTTACACTAGTGTGTGTGATTTATATCTGGATTTAACCTTCGAAGTCTCCACGTTTCCTCGAGCTTTGTGAGTGCTTAGCTTCAACTGAGTGTATTCTGGTTATGTAGGAAATAACTTGTTTTATATTTGTATCCTGAGGCCTATATGAATCCTCCCCTTTGTAAAACGAACCCTGGTTTCTTCTTTGGTTGTGTATGTTATAGTGTACAGTAAAGTTAAGTTAGTTTTCTTGCAGACTTTATCTTATCCCTTTTGGTGCTTAATTAAGGGTTAAGAGTGCACCGTAATATACATCCCCATAACAATATATATATATATATATATATATATATATATATATATATATTGTTACGGAACAGAGAAAACTGTCCCGCAAAGTTCCAGGTTCAAAACAAAAGAGTTAGGTAAAATTACAAGTTAAAGTTTAATGCTCAAACTAACAACAAAACATTCAGGACTCATAAGGATAATGTAATGGCAAAAAACAGGTTAAATATATGGTTAACTGCAATAGCCTCTATTAACACGAAATTAGCAAGAGTAAATTTATCTAAGTCAACCCTGATAAAATGAGAACACACTGGGTAATGCTCAGTTAATGCAAGATAAATTATTACAGATACAAACTATCATTAACAATTGGCTGACATAAAACCTTACATTAATCACAAAAACTTTACTAGGCCTAAGAATTAACACCCCATGCTACACAGTACAAGAAAAAATGCAGTAACACTCATACTCAAATTACACAGCAGTTAGATGGCTGGAGACTTCCTGAGCACTCACAATAATAACAACTGTACAGGGGAGGACAGAGATGTGAACAAAATGAGGAGTAGATCTAAGTGGCAATAATGGAGAGACTGAGCTCATTATATAGGGGCCGGCAGAGCTTGATACAACTTGTAAAAGGACGCGCAAATGAAGCCAGAGGGGACAAAGAGTTGATAATCCTGCTCTGAACAACAGAAAGAACGACTTACTCTACTATAAGGGAGGACGGGGGGAGTGAGGTAGGACACGCTCGTGATCAAACATGCAGCATACTGTACGTTAGAATTACACAAAGGATGATGAAATCATAGGCTATGTAACACCTCCCCACAAAGAAAAAAGAAATTTACAAAGGAAATTTCTTATTACTCTAAAACAATCTGTCTAAAGTCTAGATAAGCAATCTGCAATAACACTTTCTTTCCCCTTGACATGTTGTATGTCTAATGAATACTCCTGAAGAAGTAGACTCCATCCTGTCAATCTCTGATTTTTATCTTTAAACTTACTAAGGAATTTCGGTGGGTTATGATTAGTATCAATGACTATGGGGTCAAAACCAGAACACAAATAAAATGAAAAATGCTGTAAACCCAAAATCAAGGCCAAAAGCTCTTTCTCAATAGTTGAGTAGTTCTTTTGAGGTGGAGTGAACTTCTTACTGTAATAAGATACAGGATGTTCAATACCCTGATCATCCTCTTGCAGCAAAACAGCCCCAGCTCCTGTATCACTTGCATCAACAGCCATCTTAAAAGGCTTAACAAAATTTGGAGTAGCGAGCACTGGCTGCCTTAATAGGATAGCTTTAAGTTTGTTGAAAGAGGATTCACAGTTATCGGTCCAGACAAATTTAACTTCCTTTTTCAGTAGGTCTGTAAGTGGTGATACATGAATTGAAAAGTTAAGAACAAATCTCCTGTAATAACCTACCATTCCCAAAAATCTTTGTAGCTCTTTCCTAGTTTTAGGTCTGGGAAGATCACTTATAACCTTAACCTTAGCTCCTGGTGGTGCAACATGTCCATCACTAATTACGTACCCAAGGTACTGAACTTTAGCTTGACCAAACTCACACTTTGATAAATTAGCTACAAGATTAGCCTGAACCAAACGCTCAAGAAATTTACTGACATGGCATAGGTGATCTTTCCAGTTGTCACTGAAGATTAATACATCACCAATATAAACAACACACCCTGCCAAACCCTCTGTTACAACATTCATGAGCTTCTGAAATGTGGCTGGTGCATTCTTCATACTATATGGCATTACAGAACATGCAAAAGTCTTTCCTAGTGTTACAAAACATGAGATCTCCCTAGCACGTTCAGTCATAGGTACTTGCCAGTATCCCTTTAACAAATCAAACTTACTTATGTACCTAGCCTTTCCGATCTTGTCTATGCAATCTTCCACGCGAGGGAGAGGGTAAGTGTCGGTTTTGGTTATCTGATTAACATGTCTGTAGTTGATGCAAAGCCGCTGTGATCCACCTGGCTTAGGGACTAAAGTGACAGGAGAACTCCACTCGCTCTGACAGGGCTCAATCATCTTGTGGTCCAACAGGTAGCCAAGCTCCTTCTGGATGAGAGGAACTTTCACTGGGTTCACACGGTAAGGAGGCAGTTTAATTGGCTTTGCGTCTCCAACATCGACATCATGCATCAACACAGTGGTTCTTCCTGAAGTGGCACGGAACACTTGCGGGTACTCCTGCAATAATGCTGAAAACTCCTGCCTTTCCTCGGGAGGTAGATGAGAAAGCTTAGTCTGGAGATCATTCATGATATCAGGATTCTTCCCCAGACTATCACTCAGGCTCATGCTGCATGGGAGAGCTTCACTTGCAGACTCGGGTGGAACAGCTACAGTGCAGACTGGATTATTTTAGTCCCGCCTGTGATATAACTTTAGCATGTTGATGTGACAAAGTTGCTTGTTCTTTCTACGATCTGGTGTGGCGATGACATAGTTGACATCACTGAGTTTCTTCTCCACGAAATAAGGACCACCAAACTTGGCTTGAAGAGGTTGCCCATGCACTGGTAGCAGAATCAAAACCTGATCTCCTGGCTGAAAGTGGCGTAACCTGGACTTCTTATCATACCAAGTCTTCATCTTCTCCTGAGCAGCTCCTAAATTCTCTCTCGCCAGCTGTAAAGCAGTGGACAGCCGTTCCTTGAACTTCATCACATACTCCAGCAGGTTGACGTCATCTTCCTCCGACAGCCAGCATTCCTTGAGTAACTTAAGGGGTCCTCTTACTTCATGGCCAAACAGTAGTTCAAAGGGTGAGAAGCCCAGTGATTCATTTAGAGATTCTCTTGCGGCAAACACAACGAATGGAAGACCTTTATCCCAGTCTTTCTGATGTTCCAAACAGTATTTCTTGAGCATCGATTTGAGTGTTTGATAATATCTCTCCAACGCTCCTTGGGTCTGGGGATGGTAAGCTGAAGACGTGATCTGGGTGATGCCCAACTCTTTCAGAGACTGCTTGAAAACATTTGACATAAAATTACTTCCCCGGTCGGACTGCACCTCCTTGGGCAGACCAAACTTGGTGAAGAACCCTAGCATTTCCTTAACCACGTTCTTTGCTGAGATATTTCTAAGTGGAATGGCTTCAGGATAACGAGTAGCCATATCAATCAGGGTCAACACATAAGAAAATCCTGAAGAAGTCTTAGGAAGAGGGCCAACAATATCCACCAACACACGGGTGAATGGCGCCTCAAAAGAAGGAATGGGAACTAGAGGTGCAACCTTTTCGGTCTGATTACACTTCCCCACAACTTGACAGGTGTGACAAGACTTACAATACCAGGAAACATCCCTGAAGATACCTGGCCAGTAGAAGTGTTTCAAAATGCGTGCCACAGTCTTCCTCACTCCAAGGTGTCCTGCCAAACTGGAATCATGAGCCACTCTAATGGTATCTTGCCTACAAACACGAGGGATGACAACTTGATGTACAACCTCCCATTCACAGTCGGCTGATGCTGTTGGGGGTCTCCACTTCCTCATAAGTACTCCTGACTTTATATAATAACAAGTAGAAGCACCAGCTGACTCTTCCTCACTGCAAGCAGAGTTAGCTAGACCTTTCAACTCAGGGTCAGCAACCTGCAACTCAACCAACTCTTGACGAGACAAATTATCAACACTACACGGTACTGCCTCATCTGGTGAGTGGTCCAAATTAGCAAGAAAAGTGACAGCTAGGATAACATCATCATCATCATTATCCTCTAAGTCACCAGTAACTTTAGACTTAGCCCTAGTGACAGCACATGCAGGGAACACATCAGGGACATCACAATCCTGGGTCGCACTCACTGGCTCACTAGACAACTGAGGAGCTGGACACACTTGACTTCCATCAATATCATTTCCAAGAAAGAATGTTACACCTGACATTGGGAGTGTCTCAACCAACCCAACCATAACAGAACCATTAACAAAACCAGACTCTAAATTCACTCTGCACAGAGGGACAGAGAAGTAATTATTCCCTACACCTTGTAAAATAACAGTTTCATCAGAGGAATTAACATTAGAGCCTAGAACACTGGTCAGCATAAGGGATTGGCAAGCACCTGTATCACGATATATTTTAACTGATTTCCTGTCATTACTGTCCAGAGGACTGACAAAACCATCAGACAGGAAATTAGCACATGAACTCTTGAGAGTGCCACCCACGTTACTGCTCAAAAGAGGAGCTCCATCATGAGAATTTAATTTACCCCTCAAAGCAGGTTCAGTTAACTCAGTTAAAGAATTCTGGATACTCTCAAGGGTGGACACTAGACCAATTGACTGAATATTTAGAGACTCCTTTTTGTTCACATCACGCTGTCTCCTGAAACATTTCTCCGTAGTATGACCAAGCTTACTACAATAAGTACATTTACTTTTCTGAAATCTAGAGGTGAAGCTGGTATTTACTTCCTGAGAAACATCATCTTTATTCTCTTTCCTGTCACCTGTACTCTGAGTAGAGGCAACGTACTTACTCTCAGCTTTCCCTTTTTCTTTAGAATATCTCTTGTGAGTGAGAACATATTCATCAGCTAAAACTGCAGCATCAGACAAATTATCTATTCTTTTCTCATCAAGATATAGGCTTACATCTTTATTAATACACGTTTTGAAATCCTCCAGCAAAATCATCTGCTTAAATTTGTCAAAATCAGAACCCACATTCTTAGAATTTAACCACTGCTCTAACAGATCTTCTTTGATTTTTGCATACTCAACATGGGATTGCTTATCTTGTTTATAAGTTGTCCTAGATTTTACTCTACAGGCTTCAGGAACAAGCTCATCGGCCTTAAGAATCAAGCTCTTAACTACATCATAATTATCAGATTGATCCTGAGGCAAAGACGCATAAGTTACTTGAGCTTTACCGGTGAGAACAGTTTGAAGGAGTACTGGCCAATACTTTTTTGGCCAATTAAAACCTGTAGCTACCCTCTCAAACAACTGAAAATACTTTGTAAAATCAGATTCATTAAAAGGAGGGACAAGTTTAACATTTATAGCCACATCAAAATCATCAGAGCTAGATGATCCAGTTCCACCTTGTTTCATGTGATATATACTCATGGTCTGCCTGAATCCAAGCAATTTCAATTTGTGCCTCCTGAATACGAGCCTGAGACTCAGCCTCCATAGCACGTGCCTGAAACTCAGCCTCCTTAGCATTTGCCTGAAATTCAGCCTCCTTAACACGAGCCTCCTGCAGGGCTAGCTGTAACTTAGCTAATTCAATCTGCGTTTGCTCATTTGGAGGAGTTACATTAAACAAGCTTTCATTAATCATGTCAACAATTTGATCTTTAGAATGATGAGAGCGAACAGCAATTCCCAATTGTTGAGCAACAAGCTTAAGTTCATTCTTTGTTCTGTTTTCTACATCACACACTGTTTGCACATTTGACAAAAAATCTTTGGCTTCATCAAGCGTAGTAATAGTAGACATCATGAATAAATCACAGTCACAAAATATCAAGCAATATCCTTATGATAATATCCTGAATATCCTGATAAGAGGTCGCCAAATTTATGTTACGGATCAGAGAAAACTGTCCCGCAAAGTTCCAGGTTCAAAACAAAAGAGTTAGGTAAAATTACAAGTTAAAGTTTAATGCTCAAACTAACAACAAAACATTCAGGACTCATAAGGATAATGTAATGGCAAAAAACAGGTTAGATATATGGTTAACTGCAATAGCCTCTATTAACACGAAATTAGCAAGAGTAAATTTATCTAAGTCAGCCCTGATAAAATGAGAATACACTGGGTAATGCTCAGTGAATGCAAGATAAATTAATACAGATACAAGCTATTATTAACAATTGGCTGACATAAAACCTTACATTAATCACAAAAACCTTACTAGGCCTAAGAAATAACACCCCATGCTACACAGTACAAGAAAAAATGCAATAACACTCATACTCAAATTATACAGCAGTTAGATGGCTGGAGACTTCCTGAGCACTCACAATAATAACAACTGTACAGGGGAGGACAGAGATGTGAACAAAATGAGTAGTAGATCTAAGTGGCAATAATGCAGAGACTGAGCTCATTATATAGGGGCCGGCAGAGCCTGATACAACTTGTAAGAAGGACGCGCAAATGAAGCCAGAGGGGACAAAGAGTTGACAATCCTGCTCTGAACAACAGAAAGAACGACTTACTCTACTATAAGGGAGGACGGGGGGAGTGAGGTAGAACACGCTCGTGATCAAACATGCAGCATACTGTACGTTAGAATTACACAAAGGATGATGAAATCATAGGCTATGTAACAATATATATATATATATATATATATATATATATACAAGGGCTCCATCATGCCTGGATGCATTGACCTTGTTCACTTAATGGAGACTATTGACACTGATCTCCGGCAGCCTCCCTACTCAATCCCTTATCCCTGTGATCGCACTCAGTGACTCCTGCTTTTGGTCTGCCTTTCAAAACCCAAACCCCTATGTTCACTTCTCACCTTTCGCACCCAATTGTCATCCTTCATCCTCTCAGTATTCCCAAAGCATATCAATCAACCCATCCTCATCATAGCAATAATACACTCCAGTTCCATCCTTCCTCTCAACTTCCCAGACGTAATCCTGGCCCTCACAGGCCTCACATTTAAGGATGCACTATACATAGGTATAATCACTGTCCTTTCTGTATGTCTGTGCCTACCAACATCTTCCCGCCTTAACTCTCCAGGTCTCATTACCATACAGCATTACACACCCAACACATGCTGCACATGAATATCCCTTAGCACTGAGCGAGAGCCATCTTAGTGTCAGGAGCTCCAGCGGCTCTCTGAACTTCCTCCAGCCACTCCTTACCCTAGTCACAGAGCTAGCTCCAGGCCCATCTCCAGCACTTAACATGTTCCTCCGTTAAGAAATCGCTTCCATTCACTCAAGAGACTCAAAAGTAAGATCAATAATTTCATGCCTGGTAATGTCTACTTTCTTTCCTCAACACACCGCACACATGAAATCAGCATTATCTCCCAGATTAACTCTTATACCACTACATCTCTTATGCACCCACTTATCATATATTCGGCAAGAGATGTAGTTTCGTTCCACACTCCTGTGGCAAATCGCGCATAGCCACTCTCCCTTTACTTTGACAAGATCGTCACCAGCCCCAAATATAATCACTTTTGTTTCATCCAAATTAACTCCCAAACACTTGTGCCTCATTTCGTCTCTCCATTTTCTAAATCTTTCTTCCACCAGCCTTTTATTCACTGCAGTGAACACCAAATCATCAGCGTACAGCATCTACCATGTGAGGCCATTTTTGAAGTCAGGTGAGAGTGCAAGAACCATGACAAACAATAAGGGGCTCAAGATCGGACCCCTGACGCAAGCCAACATTCATGGATAACTCACCATTCAAATTCCCACTCTCACCTGGCTGCAAGCACCCACATATATACCCATAACCACACTATCGAGACATTCCTCGATACCAGACTTTGTCAATTTCCACCTCACCACCTGCCAGGGGACCCAGTCAGACCTTTTCCGAATTAACAGAAAAAAGTACAGCTTCCTTTTCTTTTCTATACGAGTATACTTTTTAAGTGCAGTATCTTTTTCTTTTCTATATATTTTCCCTGAAGCTGGTGGGCAGTGAATATGGTACCGTTCCTCCCGTCGCCTGGCATTCTCCCAAACTTCATCAGTATTTATTGTCCTTAATCACAGTGATGGCCAACGTTCCCTAACATTGCTTGGTAGCCTGGATCAGCACTCTTCCATTGGAAGGAGAGCCCTGGATTCCCATTTTACCCATTGAAGCTATGTTCCTCCAGTTTTACCCTGTGATTTATTCTTGACGTACCTGGTTGTATTATGGACCAATTTTCCTACAACCAGGCCCACCCACATCCCCTACCCTACCCATCCACCCATCCACTCTCTCTCCCACCCTGTCCATGCAGCCACTCCGACGCATCCTGCCCATCCACACACCCACCCATGCTGTCTCATCACACTCGCCAAGCTTGCGCATTTACCTCATCCACTGCCTACCCCACCTCCACTCACCCAACCTCCCATCCAATCCATGCACCCTGCCCCTCCAGACCCACCCATCCACTGAACCCTGCCCCTTCACACCCACCCATTCATTAAATCCAACCCACCAACCCCACTAATCCGTTCACCCATCTGGCCTGCTTTAGCAAATAATGATATGTGTGTAGAAATAAAAAGCTCTGCGGTAATTAGCTACCATGGTTCCAACACGTTGACTAGATCCTTCATGATTAGTTCTTTTCTTGGCTACCAAGGGTGACACTTAGCAAATATAATGTACAAAATAAATTCATTATTAAAGTTACAATTGCTTGAGCTGTTTGTAGGGTTCTGTTTGCCTCCTCTTCAGTTTCCATACCGGGCAAAGAGACAGGCAAACATTAACTTTTTTTATTTATTTATGCAAATTATATGATTCATCAATTAACCTGAATTTTTTTCTTTATCTTAATATCAAAATATTCACATGGGTTTCTGCTCACCTTGCCTGTGCCATTCACCTGGTCTGCTTCGGTCCAGAGCTCCGAAAAGCTTTGTCAGATGCACTGAAAAACGTGTAGTTCTAGTTAGGACCAAGAGAGGGGTACTAAGAAAATTCAGCTTTTTGCAATTTTAATAACATTTTGCAAAGTATTAGCAACTGTTATGTACATCATTAAATTTAGTTGCAGTCTTGTTAAATGGATCGTTATTTATGCTGAACAGTCTTCTTTAGTCCGAGTTATATGATTCATCAACTGACTCTTTTTTTTTTTTTCTCAAGACCAACACTCAAATTTTCACACGAGTTTCTGCTCGTTCTTCCTGCTCCATTCACCTGGCTTGCTCTGCTCTGACTCTCCTAAAGCTGTTGTTAGACGCACCGAAACACAAGTAGATCCAATGTGGACCAACAGAGGTACACCAGGGGGAAATCCACCCATTTTCAATTATTACCCTTTCGCAAAATTTTACGTACTGTAACCTATGCATCAAAATTCGCGGAAAAACGCTACAACCGTTAGTGCTGTTTAGAGTTTTATATGTATCTCCATGGATTTCCATAGAGGACAGACAGACACACATTATCTTATAAAATGTATAGTCGCCAAACTTGCCACCTGGACCAACTAGCCGCGAGAGGTGCGTAACGGGTGCTGGGAACAGTGTATATGTTTGTTCGTGTGTACTATCGCCGGCACTTATAGCTGGTACAGTCAGCGTTGTCAATCCTCTTTTTCCTTGGTGTGAATCCCGTGCAGCTCGACTCAGTTTCTCCCAACCATTTACTGGTGAGAAGGATAGTCACTGGGAGATGTCTGACGTAAATGAAAGGGGTGGTGGTGTTTGGGGGTGGGAGGGCGGGGGTGGGGGTAACATGACTGAGTAGATGCCAAACCAGTGTAATACAGATGTGGCACCAGCGTATTTGGAAAACACGTAGGTTTACGATGTGAATGAGCTAAAACAACCTCTTTTTAGTGGTAACGACACTGAGTTACGGACTCCACTTATATCTCAGAATGATTCTACAAACTGTGTGTTGAGGTTAACCTATACATGAATAGTCATTTAAACGACAGTGCCAGAAGTCTAATAAATGTTCACAGCTGGAAGTGGTGGCATGTTACATAAGTTTTTCAGGGTAATAATCGGGGAAACTAATTACAGTTTTAACGAACAAGCGGCAGAAGGTATTGCAGTAACATCTGATCTTATAACAGATAACCCATAAAAACAACTATAGTAAATTTTGCATAATATGACCATACCCACAATAATGTTTTTTTTTTTTTTTTTTTTTAGGCGTGTTCGACATTGCTTAAGCAAGGCTGCAATTAATGAATCCTTGATGATCTCTTAACTTTTGACCTAGATAATTATAATGTTTATCATGAGATTAGGACTGACCCTTATTGCACAGTATGCTATATTTGCTTGTTCATGAATATTACTGACATTGTAGGATGTTGTGCCGGAGACGTTTAGGAGTCTATAAGTAACAAAGGAAGAATATTTTAATAATTCAGAACACCCATCAACCAACACCAGGACCTTTACATTTATCTTTGTTAGTAATCAGTGATTTAACGAATTTATATACGACGTTATGATTTGAAAGTGAACCGTGGTATTTCTCATTTATCTTTGTTATTGATTAGTGATTAAACAAACTTATATGCCACATTATGTTTAAAAAGTGAACCTTATCTTGAGGTGTGTGTGTGTGTGTGTGTGTGTGTGTGTGTGTGTGTGTGTGTGTGTGTGTGTGTGTGTGTGTGAATTATCAGGTTCAGTTATTTTAACATTATTGTTTTAGCATTCTGCAACAGTTCAGTTATTAAACATTACCGGATGTTGTTCTTCCTTCACGCGTGTATGTTTCCGTGATCGGAAGATCGGAAGGTTTTCTCATCTGAGAACACCACCCTGGACCAGAAGTCTAGGTCTTTGTCGACATACTGACGTGCAAAGTTAAGCCTGGCAGCACGGTGCGCTTCAGTGAGCAACTCCTTTTTGGCCGGAACCTGGTGATGTATTCCCGTCTTACGAAGCCGCCTCCGGACTGTAGCGACAGACACATCCAGCTGGAGTCTGTTCCTAAGTGCCAAAGGGTTCGTTATGGGGGTTTCCTTAGCCGCTTGTATAATGCACTCATCCTGTGGAGGTGTTGTTACACGGGAGCGTGGTGGCATGGCTGTGAGGAAATATTATAAAGAGAATACGTCATTGGAAACAACTATTTTACATGCTCGTAGGAGCGGTGGTAGAGGGAGGAGTGGGGAACCAGGGGGGGACATGGTTTTGGGGGATGGGAGGGTTGGGGTGGGCGGGGAGGGAGAGGAGAATGTTGGTGGACTGTGGTGTGAGGGAGGATTGCATGGGAGATGATACGTCACACTAATTGGCGTCCTGTTACCTATTCAACAGGATTAGTGTAACATAACGTCGTTGATGCTGGTTTGCATTCTTATAGGTAAAAAGTATGTTATACATCGTTGACGCTGTACTACGTGTTAATGTCAAATACATAACTATAGACAGTATAAAAATTTAAGCAAAAACATTATGAAACAATCACATCATAGATGTTCGACATACACGAATGGCAAAAAAAGTAATTACCGACCAAATCTTTCATAGTTAGGCGCTCTTACCTCGGTTAGTAAGATTTCCTGTCTCTTCCCACCTACTGATTCGTTTTGCCGCAGTTGTTGGGGATATGCCTAACTGATTGGCGATGGCCCGAATACTGGAGCCTCCTTTCCGCAGACTGATGATCTCTCCTTGCAGGGCTACTTGCTTTTCATGTCTCTTCATTGTGACTCCTGAACTGTCAGTGGTGTAGGAATGCTTTGTGGTGTATGGACAACACCTCGGTATACACCCAGACTCACTGAAAGACGAGACATATTGGAGCCAAGTTTGAGGTTGACAATCACCAGATGGATGGTTTGGGGGTTGGCCCCTGCAGACAGACATATTGGCAGTTGGCACAAGGCCTAGGGAGTGCTTGAAAGAGCTGATGGTTCTATCCCGGCCAAAACCATTTGTTTTATATGACTACGAAAGATTCCAGCAAGTCCCATATTCTCCAATAGGTTATAGAATGGAGAATGGCTGAACATTTACAATGAATGAATATAAATTACAAATGTGTATTGTCGTTTCCGTATTATTGTATGCATTTACTTTGTTGATGCAGTGTTACAGATTACCATTTGTCACTCCCACAATCAGTGAGAAAGACTTGCATGGCGAAGATTACATGAATACAGGTAAGATAAAGGAACAGATATCGTATGATTTGTGCTCGTAACATGATAACCCCATTAACATGATAATATTCTAACCTTAAAATGGAACCATGAAGGAATCGATATCTGCAGTATGTTCTATGCATTGTGTAATTTAACTTATATCGAACACACTTGAAGAAACTCATATTATTGTGGGTATGGTCATTTTATGCAAAACTTACTGTAGTTGTTTTTTATGAGTTATCTGTTATAAGGTCAGATGTTACTGCAATACCTTCTGCCGCTTGTTCGTTAAAACTGTAATTAGTTTCCCCGATTATTACCTTGTAAAACCTATGTAACATGCCACCACTTCCAGCTGTGAACATTTATTAGACTTCTGGCACTGTCGTTTAAATGACTATTCATGTATAGGTTAACCTCAACACACAGATTGTAGAATCATTCTGAGATATAAGTGGAGTCCGTAATTCAGTGTCGTTACCACTAAAAAGAGGTTGTTTTAGCTCATTCACATCGTAAACCTACTTTTTTTTTTTTATACAAATGCGCTGGTGCCACATCTGTATTACACTGGTGTGGCATCCTCTCAGTCACGTTCCCCTCCACCCCCGCCCTCCCACCCCTTACACTTACGCCAGACATCTCCCAGCAATTCTCCCTCTCACCAGTAAATGGTTCGGAGAAACTGAGTCGAGCTGCACGGGATTCATACCAAGAAAAAAGGATTCACAACGCTGACTGTACCAGCTATAAGTGCCGGCGATAGTACATGCACGACGAAAGTTCGAATCATCAACTGTTTATATATATATATATATATATATATATATATATATATATATATATATATATATATATATATATATATATATATATCGGTATATATAATATTATGATATATACTATTATACTACACTTATTTGGCCTTGGTCCGTGCAACCTTTGGCACGCAACAATTCCATGCGACGGTTTGCTGCAACTGGTCGAGCCGGTGGGAGAGCTGCTTATGGGGGGAGCTTGGCATTGTGAAGGCCAGGCAGGCGCCGGACGGGGAGGGGGGGAGGGTTACGTTATTCATACTGCCTGTGACAATAATTGCCGAACTAAATTTTGAGATCCATTAGCATTCTACTAAATATTTGCTTTCTTAACAATACTAAACATTTTATTTTCTATGTTATTATTACACTGTTACCATAACATGTTAATGCACTATATACTGGAATCGCTCCAAGCCTTTCTCTCTCTCTTACGCTCTCCTTATATCAGTAATTCCATTTCATAGGGTAATCATATGATACCATTATCGGTATAGGTTTAAGAGGAATGCATTTACATAACATCTACATCCGGTTTCAAATATGATTACGTGCCATATTCACGTCATGAATGACACTGACCAATAAACATTAGGATGATGTTCAGACACTGTTAACGGTTACTTACATCCTCGTCGGTAGTACTTCAAGTAAGTGTTTTTATGCGTTCTGCCGTGCACCACGAAGAGCTAGAAGGTTTAATTACTGTCACCTCAACAGGCAAAGAGTATAAGCATACTGTTGTCAAATGTGGCTATTATATCAGCTATGATAACGACTTACCGTATCATATTTCAGATGACTATGGTCATTACAGCACACCTTTATAGTCCATTCATCTAACGAATGACTGAATTACACATTCCAAGGAAAATTGATTGTGAGTGGTGCCGCTTATGTGAGAGGTCACACATTTACACGCTCATCGATTATTCACCGAACAACATTATCTCACATTATATCTCGATGAAGACACCACCTCTCCATCACAGTATGCAAAAGCTTTCAACCATTTTAAGCACATGCGTTGTGGTGTGGATGTGGATGTGATAGGAAGCGTTCTGAGGAACACACTGAGGTGGTTTGGCCATGTGGAGAGGATGGAGGGTGAAAGACTGACGATGAGAGTGTATGTGAGTGAGGTGGAGGGGGGAAGAGGGAGGGGGAGGCCGAGGATGAGATGGAGGGATGGGGTGGAGAGGTATATGAGAGAGGGGGGGGGGGTGAGTTGGGAGCAGGGCAGTGAAATGGCGGGGGACAGGGCAACTTGGAGGCGACTTGTTTGTGGCCACCCCAAACGGGATTGAGGCGTCTGGCAATAGATAGATAGATAGCTATTGATTCATGAATTGTTGGGACATTAATATCACCATTGCCTGTGATATTACTTATGTGATTGGTAAATGCAACACAACGAACATGAAATTAATACAGGCTGGAACACTTTTTTTTTTTTTTTTTTTCATCCCACGAACCTAGGAGCTTTAGCGCCCGTCGACTCGTGACTAGCTGACTCGAGGCAGTATTCTGCCTCAACGAACGAGTTTCAACCTCCGACATCTACAGTCCCTATGTCTCCTACTTAGTTTAAATTAATATCCGCCCAATGAGTAATCCTGTAACGATTAACGACCTAACTTATCTAATCTTGTCTCGGATCAAGAATGATATTTCAATAGGTTTAATCGAAACTGGCCCAGGACTGTCGAAATGCAAAATGAACAGACACCGGTATTTATTTTTCTACTGTAAGGGCCCGTCACACGACGGTTCTTCCCCCCAATATTCGGTAGACAATTTTTAGCTATGGGTTTATCATGTGATAATGAAAAAGAATACGTATATAAATATGTAATATATGTAAAGATGCGATCTTTTAGAATATTTTACTTATTGTTTTCAATACTTACATTATCCAGTACTTTCAAGAAGTTCCTTTGAAATCCTATCGCCTAAAAATTGTCGACTGAATGTTGGGATGAACTCTGAGGTTCACTACGAAAGGCGGGAGTTAATGATCCGAACTTCCGTTAAGCATGTACACACGAACAAACATACACTGTTGCCAGCACCCGGTACCCACCTCTCGCGGCTAGGTGGCGCAGGTGGAAAGTTTGGCGACTGTACACACACACAAACACACACACATACCGTGTACATATATATATATATATATATATATATATATATATATATATATATATATATATATATATATATATATATATATATATATATATATATATATATATATATATATATATATATTACAGTAATCTCTTTAATATCTGGACGCCCAGTATCGGGACTCCCCAGTATCCAGAGATTTTGGGCCCGGACCTTCGGAACCCCAAAATGGCCAAGAAACGTCAAAAAGTAAAAAATCGGATTTTTTCCACCCTTAACTTGAACTTGGCACACGGCGTGGACCAGCTGTGTTTTGCCGCGTAGTTCCACCGACGTCCAGTAGGATGGCACTGCCTCCTCCCTATTTCCCGTCTACCCATCATCGTGAGTGCAGGCTCTTCACCATGGCCGCCCATGTGCTTCCTTTTGTGGTGGTGCCCTACCTCCTGCAGGCCCTGTTGTTCCTCTGCTCCCTTTTCTCGTGTGTGTGATGATGGCTCCACCGCCCGAGAAGAGGAAGCAAGTGGTTCTAATTCTGGAGAAGAAGAGGGAGAACTGGAGAAGGTGGATGTGGGATAATCGATGTTGCGCATCCTCTGTGAATTCAATCTGGCCCGCTCTACCTTGTTTGATATCAAGAAATCCTTGGACAAGCTCACCCAGTACACGGCTGACTTCGCATCGAAGACAAATGCAACATGGAGAGGAAGGTTATGTACACTCCCTGGTTTGCAGAAATTGACCACTCCATGCTGATTTGGTATTGACAACAACGTGCTGCTGGTGTACTGGTGCGTGGTACGGAGTTGAAGGCTGCCGCCGAGAAGTTCGTAAGGTTACATGACACCAGACTTCAAGGCATCCGAGGGTTGGCTCTTCTCTTTCAAGTTACGGGATGGCCTTACCAACCACAAGGCCCATGGCGAAGCTCTGGACGCCAACAAGGAGGGATTAGAGGAGTTTCAGCTGAAGGTGAAGGGCTTGATTGACAGGGAGGTCCTCACTCTTGGTCAAGTCTACATTGTTGTTGAAACTGGTCTATTCTATTGTTCACTGCCAATGAACACTCTAGCAGAGAAGATGGAGAAGCGTGTACCTGGCACAAGCTCTTGATGCAACAGATGTCTGCTTTGTATTGTGGCACTGCTAATGGCATGCACTGGCTCCCATTATTGTTGGCCGTGCAAAGCAGCCTCGTTGTCTTCGTGGGGTGATGGATGTCCTTCCTATTGTGTGGTACCATTCTGTGAAGGCTTGTTTCACAGGTAAGAACTTCAAAGACTGATTTCACCAGCACTTCGTCAAGGAGGTCATCCATTACCAGACGAACACACTGGGAATCCCACACGACCAGGTAAAGGCCCTCCTTCTTCTGGACAATGCACCTGTGCATACATCTGACAAGGGGTTGGTAGCTGAGAATGCCACATTAGGTGCATGTTTTGCCACCTAATACGACTGCTCTCATCCAACCAATGGACCAAGGAGTGATCGTGGCAATGAAGAGACTGTACCTTCGGAAGTTCCTGGACAAGGTGATGGTTATTCTTGAGGATGAGGACAAGGGCAGGGAGGGACAGGACACACGAGGCCAGTGAACTGTGGAAAACATTTGCCACTACAACATCAAGTCAGCCATTTACAACTGGGCCAGTGCGTGGAGGGAAGTCTCTGTCAAGACTCTGGAAAGTGGTTGGTCTCGTCTACTTCTCGGAGCCAATGTGGTGCATGACTTTCTAGGGACGTGGATGACTTCCATGCACGTCTTCGTGTGGCTGGTGACGACATTGATGTGGACAAAGTGTGCGAGTGGCTGGATGACGACGAGGGCGATCCTGCGTATCAGATCATGTCTGATATTGAGATCGCATCTTCAGTTGCTGGTACAAATACCCAGCTTGAAGATTCCGATGAGGACAGCGATGATGATGCAGACTTCTCTCAGTGTGCCACTACTCCAGCCATCCCCAAGCTAAGTGTACTCTGGGAGTACATCAAGTTCATTCTTGACTACCTAGAACACCCGGACTGCGACAGGGAGATGGGGCCCCTGGGACTTGTGGAGGAAGTGCATGCTTTGAGGCAGCGCATCATCAATTACCAGAATCGATGTTCCTTACGTCAATCAACCATTGACAATTTCTTCATGCCCATGACTCCCGCCATGCCCAGCCCTGGCTTCACACTGCTGCCTCCCCAAGACAGGCCTTCCATCTCCGAGCCACAGCCTAGCACATGAACCATGGTGGAGTTGCCACTGGACGTGAGTATGCGCCTGTCTTCAGAGTCATCTGCAGTGAGTAGTCCATCATCACGTCCCAGTGACGCACCCCTCGGCCACCTGCAACACCTACTCTCAGACTCTGACAGTGAATAAACAGCAAAAACTTGCCACTAAACCACACGAGAATTTACAGTGTTGTGCAGTGTAAAAAATAGAATGTACGATGTAAAGAAATTAGAATTCAGAGTGCAAAGGATTAGATGCAGTGTGCTACTGTACAGTGCAGAGTTTCAAGTGCAAGAGCAAGTAAGCAAAGAATGTGCATAGTTAAGAAATTAGAATTCAGAGTGCAAAGGGTTAAGTTCAGAGTGCAACAGTGGTCAGTATTAAGTAGAGTACAGATGAGAAAAAAATGCTTAGTATTAAGAAATTAGATTTCAGAGAGCAAAGGATTAAGTGCAGTGCAACACTGGATTACTGTAGACCCAGGTTCGAATCCCGGCTGGGGAAGGGAACAGTTTAAGGATTTGAATTTCATAAAAGCAGACTTTCCTGATCTACCAAAAGACCCGCCGACATGTCGCAAAAATACCCCCGCTAATACCAATACACCAGTCCTGTATGAGACAGCCCTAGCATGTATTCAGTATGGACGGTGGGTGTCAGCGCCGAAGTGGTGACATGTGGAGGTGTAGGAGGACTACTGGGCCTTGGGATAGGCTACTGCCCCCAAGATATAGGCTCTGAAGCCTTTGCCCAGAGTCGGAGACATAAAAAAAAAAAAAAAAAAAAAGGTGCTTCAGGTGCACCTTATTGCTGTCAGAGTCTGAGAGGAGGCAGGTTATTCATCGCGACAGCCACGGACTTTTTGTACAATAAGTACCCTGAATACTGCTAAATATTTTCCCTACTCACCTCTAAATCCTCATTCTCTGGTTCCTTTTCATTAATTTCATGCTTTCTGTCCCTTATTTGTTTGAATTGGGTCTTAAAGAGGTGTAACCATGTCCAGTAGGGAGTTATGTAAGTGGCTTTCTGAGTTAGGCTGGGTTAGTGTCCATAAGTACCAGTCCAGGAGGCAGGGTCCCAGTATCCGGATGATACCACTTTCTGGACATGCCATTGGCTGTATTACATTGGAAATTGGAGAGATTACTATATATATATATATATATAAAGGGTATTGACGCTTCAGGTGGCTGCCGTGTTGCTGGGTCAAGCCATGGATGACAGGAAGGCACGTATTCTGTGGGCGCGAGTGTGGTTGACATCCTGGTGGCTGGTGGTGGAAATCCTGGCTGTTGTCTACACTGGCAACCTGGAGGCTGTGCTCACCATCCCTGCCTACCCCAGCCATATCCAGACAGCTGAAGAGATGGCCCAGTCCCATTATATGTGAGTCTCTATCTCTCTTTCTGTGTGTGTGTGTGTGTGTGTGTGTGTGTGTGTGTGTGTGTGTGTGTGTGTGTGTGTGTGTGTGTGTGTGTGTGTGTGTGTGTGTGTGCAATCCTTTATGTGAAATACTGGATGATGAATGTGTTGCCAAATTTTTTTTATTAATTCTATGCATGCCACAGGCTACCAAACGAAGGAAAACTAAATTGTTACTCTGCTATAACTCAGGTAACATACACATTAGGCTGGCAAAACGTTGACGCAGTTATAGTATTGTCCTTGGGGTGTGTGGTTTCCTGGTTTCGGGATTCTCGTTTGACTACAAATGGCACTAGGTTTAACCACATACTGTATATAGAGGAGACCTTGAGGTTTGCTTCGATCAGGCAACCTGGTGAATCCCTTGATAGGGTTCCATGCCTTCCGTCGTTATTACCTACAACGATGAATGCCTCACCATATCCATGCCACCCTGGATGTCCTCATTCTGTATGTCTACAGTTTTCACACTTACATTTCCTTATAATCATGTGACAAGCAGTGTTTTCTAAAGAAAGATCCATAACCAAATAATATGTACAATAAACATTTGTGAATTTAGGGTATACTCTTCCATCTACCTTTTCTCCACATAACATAGGTTTGCCCTTCAGTATACAATATTTTCCCAAGAATGATATTTCAGACAGGGAATCTGACACGGAGACTTACAAAATAAGTTTTACGAAGTTAGATATCAGTTCAACTCCCTCCCATACTGATAATTAAAAAAAAAATGACTAGTCTCTATTAATGTTAAATTTAATCCTCCTCAGCATGTATACTGTAGGAGTTGTAATAGTCACCAAACAGGACGATGTGCGACATTTAAAATTGTTTTATAAATGAGTCTTCTGTGAAATTAGCCCTGGGATTAGTCATCATATTCACATTGATGCTCATGTAAACTCACAACCTTGAGGCGTTTCTTCAACTAAGTCGGCAACGAATTCCCACAGTTAATGTACGTCCTAATACAGAAAGTAGTCTCACTCCACAAATTGCCTTTACTGCATTTGAAGAAACCCGAGCTGCTTACTTAAGAGTAATAAGTGGACGGGATACCTAAAAGTATACCAGTAATGATAAAATTGTCAAACCATGGGAGTTTATGTTGTCACTGTTGCTACATCCGTGTTCCTCTCTTTACAGACATATAAACAAAGATTTAAATTTGCCTACACGGTTACTACTCATCATAACGGTCTAGTTATGGGGAGGGATCTAATGTTTGATTATCAATGTTTTTGAGATTATATAATATCTAAGTTACTAAATATGTTTTGTGTTAAAAATAAGGGAAGCAACTCAGGAAGGGTTCATTAACAGCTGAGTAGGTAAATATAAAGATAAATGAATGGCTACTTGTTTATTTCATTAATGCACTTGAATGATTTTATAATTATGGAATTTTGGGGTATTCGTTGCTGATGAATTCAGTTCATATTCCAAAAAATATGGCATTCTGCATTCGGGGCAAATAAAAGGAAAATGTTGTATTAAGTGCATGATTAAAACTGAGGGAAGAACCACCCTACCGGAATATCCTTCACCCCAAAATGCCCTCTGCACACTGATGCCACCTCATGTTGGATATCAGTTGTTACCACTAGTTTACTATGTAGTCATGCTTCCCAAACCTTAGAAAACAGTCTAATATATAATCCTCGAACTCTGTTGTAATTGCTGCAGTGTTGTGTACCCAGAAGGGTAGCCAAGATGGCACTGACCACCCCTAAAATATTCAGTGCCTGGCCATCCCAGTAGCCACCAGAAATTTTTCGGGTTTCTTATCCTGCACTTTGTCTTTTTTGGCTACTTTCATATCAAGCTTGTTTACCCCATATTTCAAACTCCTGCAACATTTCTGTTGGTAACATGCTGCTTTTTAATGTAACTGTCAACAAATGTGATGAATATGAAAGAAAATCTCAATTATTATTATGGACGAAAAACATAAATCTCATGTACTATGTTATTCTTCAATTCCGTTTCTACCATACCGTCACTGGGGATAAGATAAAATGCCAGATTTCATGGTTAGTTCCTTATTTACTGTTACAGAAGGCTATTATCGTATGTCTATAAACATGTTCTTAAATTATAATTACGATTATTATGCATAAAATTCATAAAAATACATCATATTCTGCTGCTCATTGCTCCAAACACCAGATGGTACAGTTGCCTCCACTTCTAACGAGTACAGTGGGTGGTGTTTTTGATGAAATGTGGCACCACTGTGTTTGTTTACATCGTAGTAATAGTAAGTGAATGGGCAGACCCGGCAGAACTTCCCCTCCAATCTAGTATCCACAGAAACAATATTCTATCAAGTCATACTCTGTCTGCAAAGGTATGAGAAAAAACAATAGTAATGCCATTGGATACCATTGTTTCTCTGACAGGAGATGACTGTGAGGCTAGGTGGAACAGAGGGGGGGGGGGACAGGTGTTGGGGGCGCATGTATCGAAACTTTGTCGTGTTTCGTCTAGAAAGATGAAGGGTGTGATAATACAGATGTTCTGAGGTGATCTGTAACTCCGTACTCGTATGCAAAAATGTGTGTTGGATGAATGTTGGAGTCTTACTGTAGTGTTCGTCATACAATGTGACGAACAACTGTAATTCAGCATAATGATTAGAAGGTGTGATGTCCGGTGTCTCGAAACGTGGTTCACCTGAGTCTAGTGAATGTACGACTCTAATGCTGTAACATTTTTGTGGCTGAACCAGAATGGTCATATATGATTTATGATTAACCCATCACGTCCTGAGCTATTTCACACCTCCGACACCCCCCAATCCCGAGCTATTTTCGATTTTTTTTTTTTTTTTTGGCTAAAACCTCTTGTTTTGGTGAGAAACATCGAAATTTCATAGATAAATCGTTCACCTTGCCAAAAATCTTTCTAACAACTTTACCTCATCATCCTTCCCTCCTCTTTTCTACTCTGATGGTTCTGTAGCTATTTCTTCTACTGATAAAGCAGATCTCTTCGCACAGACTTTCTCCTCCAATTCCACCTTAGACGATACCGGTGCTGTTCCTCCATCACTTCCCCCCTCTGACTTCCTCATGGCTGACATTAAAATTTCTTCAGTTGATGTATTTTCTGCCATTACTGGCCTCAGTACCAACAAGGCATATGGGCCTGATGGGGTCCCTCCTGTTGTTCTCAAAAACTGTGCTTCTGTGCTTACACCCTGCCTAGGCAAACTCTTTCGCCTTTGTCTGTCAACTTGTACCTTTCCTTCTTGCTGGAAGTTTGCTCTCATTCAGCCAGTCCCAAAGAAGGGTGACCACTCCCAACCCTCCAACTATCGTCCAATTGCTTTAACGTCCTGTATTTCAAAAGTTTTCGAGTCAATTCTTAATAGAAAAATTTTAAGGCATCTTTCCTATCACAACCTTCTTTCCGATCGTCAGTATGGGTTCCGTCAGGGACGCTCCACTGGCGATCTTCTCACCTACCTTTCAGACTCCTGGTCATCCTCCTTTCGGGACTTTGGCGAAAGCTTTGCCATTGCACTTGACATCTCAAAGGCTTTCGATCGAGTCTGGCATAAATCTTTAATTTCCAAACTGCCCTCCTACGGTTTCTATCCTTCTATCTGTGCCTTCATCGCTAGCTTCCTTTCTGGTCGTTCTATAGCTGCTGTCGTAGACGGCCATCGTTCTTCTCCTAGATCTATCAACAGTGGTGTTCCTCAGGGCTCTGTCCTATCACCAACTCTCTTCCTTTTATTCATCAATGATCTTCTAAGCTGTACATCTAACCCTACCCACTCATACGCTGATGACTCCACCCTTCTCCTTTCCATTCGGTTCCCGCAACGCCCATCTCAACAGTTACTTCAAGAAACAAGGGATGAGGCTATGGCACACCTAATGTCTGACTTGGCTCATATCTCTGACTGGGGTAAAAATAATATGGTTGTCTTTAATGCATCTAAGACTCAGTTCTTACACCTATCAACCCGACAAAATCTTCCACAGGTATACCCATTAATGTTTAATAATATTCAGATTAATCCTGCATCATCCTTGAACATGCTTGGGGTTTCATTTACTCGGGACTTATCTTGGAAAGACCATATTACATCTCTTGTAAAATCTGCTTCCAAGAGATTGGGTGTGCTAAGCCGACTCCGCTCTTTCTTTACCCCTGCACAATTGTTGACTCTATACAGGGGTTTTATCCGCCCCTGTGTGGAGTACAACTCTCATGTGTGGGGAGGCTCCCCACATACAGCTCTTCTCAATAGGGTGGAGTCAAAGGCTTTTCGTCTCATTAACTCTCCTCCTCTTACTGACTCCCTTCAACCTCTGTCTCTTCGCCGCACTGTTGCATCTTTATCTCTTTTCTATCGCTACTTTAATGGTCACTGCTCCTCTGAACTGTCTGCTTGCATTCCTCCACCTCTACGACGGGCGCGTAGCACCCGTCTGGCAGCAAACTCTCATCCCTTTTCTGTCCAACTCTCTAATGCAAGAGTTAACCGTTACTCCCAGTCTTTCATTTATGCAACAGGTCAGCCCTGGAACTGTCTCCCTCTGTCTGTGTTTCCTTCTGCCTATGATCTCCAGTCTTTCAAACGTAGTGTGTCCAGGCATCTCAAAATGATCGGATCTTGAATTTGGCTCTCTATTGTATTTTGTTTTTCTCTTGGAGGGAACTGTTACTGCGGGCTCATGGCCTTTGGTTCCTTCTTCCTCGCATAAAAAAAAAAAAAAACTGAGGTTTAAAATACTCGATCCAGGTAGCAGTACCTCCTTACCTGACTGGGTTTTCAAACAGGCTGGCACCAAAGAAAACGAGTTCTATGGGACGGTAACTATTTCACACCACTCATAAACGGTATTTATTTATATACTTGGTACGAATTTATATGTAGTACGAGAGTATATTGGTTTTCAAACAGTAATATAGGCATTTTATGCACTGTTTCACTCACTAACTCATCACCATACCTGACCTTCTTTTGCCACATTACCTGATCATCATTTCTGACTGTTTCTTCCTCTAATGCTATGTAAAATTTGTCCTCCACATTGTCATCGATTGGGGAATCACTCTGGCCCTGAATGTCTTTATTGGCTAGGTCACTCGTAACAGGTGAATTGCCGAGACAATGGCGTGCGGGGGGTGGGAGGTTATGCAGTGTAAGGCATTGTCCCTGCTTGGCATCTTGTAGAGGAATAGAGGAAGGTGTCCTGTGTATACGTACGAAAAATCACGCATGAAAATTGAAAATTGTGCAAATTAGGGACCTTGCAATTGCACGACATACCAGTAAGTCGTCAGGACTGGCAAATGCAAAATGTTGCAACGTACCCATACGTCGACTGGACGTCTCGGGTTAAGCATTTGACACAACGGTCATGCCACATTCTGCATCATCCAGTCTGTTTTATTGTGAGGAAAAACAATCATCATATTCGTAAACCGAGGTAAAGTAGATGTCCTGTTCCAAAGGATTATAGCTACTTTGAGTGTTGGACAGCTGTTGGCTTACTGTGAGAAAATGTTGTGCAGTCATCATACTGATGGATGACACAGAGGTAATGAGATACTGTGTTTGCATAATGAATGCATATCTTGCATTATAATAACTGAAATAACGGTGTTACGAGTGTCTAGTCAACAAATGATGTCGTTTTCTTCGAGGTGCTATTTCATTAGTCTGGATAGTTGTGACACAACATCCACAAATACTGATCATCGTATATTATACCCTCTTTAAAACATTCATACATTAGTTTTCACACAAGTATTATACATTCAGGCCGTCCTTAGCTCCAGACGCATTATGCTATTTAATCGTGCATCTACACTCACTGTTCATCCAGAGGGAGCAAGATTTCCTTTACCATGAATGCCTGTCCGCTGTCTGCCTCAAGGTTTTAGTATGTGGCCACAGCTACACAAAATATATTGGTGGCGTGGTGCTGCTGGGAGAGTGTAAAACTGCATATTGTCTACGTGTGTGTGTGCAGAAAGTCTTGTAATACCATACACTTCACTGACTTCTTCGCACTCACGCCAACATAGCAGCCAAAGTCGCGGTTTTCGTAACTATACCGACTGAGCATTGAACACACTTTCACCTCCCAGCAATCTGAATGAGATCCACTTTTCAAGCAACAGGAACATTAAGTAATGCAGTGAACAATGCAATTTTATATGTAAAGTAAGGAGGGTTTTATGCACCGTGTCATCATACAGACTTATACAGTATAACACAACCAGAGTTAAGCTGGACCTACGTTAGGATACGCGTTGAGTGGTGCTGGAACATCCAAGTACACGTATGCAACATTGGTGCACCAGCACCTGGATGGTAAAACCCAGCCACAGCGCTTTACACAATATGCTCCCGGGTTCTGAAGCTACCCCACGTCATCCAGTAGATTTACACAAGATCACTGATAAGACTGTAATCTCGTTGTAGTGATGCGAAATTATAAGGAAATCAGTATCAAGTCTCGTTACCCATTGTAAGAGGAAGGGTCGGAGCTGGACTGGAGGAGGAGGTATCTCTGGCTGCAATTATGAAGTTATTACAAGCTTCAAAGAAAGAACTCAAGGAACAGTCACAGAAAGAAAGACAAAAAGAACTAAAAAACAATGACAGGTACAGAACGAAGTACAGAACTTAAAGAACAATTGCAGGGAAAGAACAATGGACATAAACAACTCAAAGAACAAATACAGTCACAAAACGAAGGACAAAAATCGAAGAACAATCGTACGCACAGAGTGATCAACTAGAACTGGGGCTGGTAACCTTTTCAGAGCAAGGGCCAGATGAGACTTTCGGGAGCAGCCTGCTGGCCGGAGTGACAAATGAGAACACAAAAAGTACTATATACAAGAATTTCAATGGAAAACATGCAAATCAGTGAGATGGCTGGTCCTGCTTGCCATGAAGAATTGATTTAATGTCCGGCTTGATGGATGAAGTATTGTAGACGAAAGAAGAATGTCACTGAGGTGATGGTCGGAGAGCTGAGAGCGTAGCGATTGTATCGCGCAGGGTGAAGGGAGCACCGAGTTGCCAAGTAGCATCTGCCGCCGCATGCAGGCGGCAGATGCTATTTCTCAGAATTTAATTTATTTTGGCTGGGGTTTCACGGGTAGGATTTCTATGCTCATACCGAGCAGGTTGGCAGACTGGACACTAGACTTTCACGGGCCGGAGGTTGCCTGCCCTAGAACTATAGGCAAAAAGTGATGAACAGAGAGAACAATATGAACAGCTTAAGGATGCATGACAGGAGCAACAGAGGGAATTACAACTGAGGATGCAAGAACAGCTAGATGCTTTCATGAGGGAAATGATGGAAGTACAGCAACAGTAGAAGTAGATGTCAAGCTAGAGCAGCAAAAGTATAAGGCAAGCAATAATGTGATGAAGACAGCATGTAGACAACCAGCTGAAGATTAGTGAGGGAACAGTAATGGAGTGCAGACAGCAAGTAGATGACCAGTTGAAGGATGTGCATAGCCATTTGAAGATAATTTGTGAGAGAATTGAGGCTGTAGAGAAATACTGCACTACTAAGCCTCAGGTTAGTGTAAAGGGACCATATGAAAATGGACAGTGTATGGTGGATCTTCAAGAATCCCAAGCATTTAAAGGTAGCATTACAGGGCTGATTAATAAGAACCCGGAAGTTTTAAGTCCTGGATTTAATTATGATGCCCCAATTTTTAGGCCCCAAATCAGTGAAGTGCATGGCTATAGTGGGGGTCCAATTAAAAAGAAACCTCAGGAATCTGATGGTAGATTATCTTGAGAAGCTTACCGTGCACAGTTTGAGCTACTTGCTGATCAGAATGGCTGGGATGATAGGCAGAGGGTAGCGCAGCTTGCTACTAGCCTTAAGGGTGCCACAATGGAAATTCTGGGCCAGATACTAGTAGAAGAGAGGAAGACTTATCAGTCCTTAGTAGAAGTACTGGAGTGTAGATATGGAACCATGTAGAAGACTGAGGTTCACAGAGCAAGATTCCAGAGCTGTGTGCGGGCTCGAGGAAAATCCCTAAAGCTGCTTGCTCATGACATGGAGGGTATGCGATACAAGGCATACCCTGGAGCAGCACCTAACCTGTTGGCTATACTTCTGAGGGACCAGTTCATTGATGCTCTTCATAGTGCAGAGTTGAAAGTGCAAGTGAAGGAGGCACAACCCAGAAGTATGCAAGAAGCACTAGCAAAAACTATAGAATTTGAGTTGTACATCAGGTCCAGTACATCCACTTTTCAGGTAGGTCGTAGTTTTTTTTTTTTTATGTGGGGAAAAAATAACCAAAGGCAACGAGCCCACAAAACTGTTCCTTCCAAGAGAAAAACAAAATATAGGAGAAGGCCAAATTCAAGATCCGTTCATTTCGAGATGCTTGGACACACTGCGTTTGAAAGACTGGAGATCATAGGATGTAGGAAATACAGACAGAGGGAGACAGTTCCAGAGTTGACCTGTTGCATAAATGAAGGACTGGGAGTAATGGTTAACTCTTGCATTAGAGAGATCGACAGAAAAGGGATGAGAGTTTGCTGCTAGATGGGTACTATGTGCCCGTCGTAGAGGTGGAGGAATGCATGCAGACAGTTCAGAGGAGCAGTGACCATCGAAGTAGCGATAGAAAAGAGATAAAGATCCAACAGTGCAGCAAAGAGACCGAGGTTGAAGGAAGTCAGTAAGAGGAGGAGAGTTAATGAGACGAAAAGCCTTTGACTCCACCCTATTGGAGAAGAGCTGTATGTGGGGAGCCTTCCCACACATGAGAGTTGTACTCTACGCAGGGGCAGATAAAACCCCTGTTAGAGTCAATAATTGTGCAGGGGTAAAGAAGGAACGGAGTCGGCTTAGCATACCCAATCTTTTGGAAGCAGATTTTACAAGAGATGTAATATGATTTTTCCAAGATAAGTCCCGAGTAAATGAAACCTCAAGCATGTTCAAGGATAATGCAGGATTAAGCTGAATATTATTAAACATTAGTGGGTATACCTGTGGAAGATTTTGTCGGGTTGATAGGTGCAAAAACTGAGTCTTTGATGCATTAAAAACAATCAGATTATTTTTACCCAAGTCAGAGATACGAGCCAAGTCAGACACTAGGTGTGCCATAGCCTCATCCCTTGTTTGTTGAAGTAACTGCTGAGATGGACGTTGTGGGAATCGAATGGAAAGGTGAAGGGTGGAGTCATCAGTGTATGAGTGGATAAGGTTAGATGTTCAGCTTAGAAGGTCATTGATGAATAAAAGGAAGAGAGTTGGTGATAGGACAGAGCCCTGAGGAACACCACTGTTGATAGATCTAGGAGAAGATCGATGGCCGTCTACAACAGCAGCTGTAGAACGACCAGAAAGGAAGCTAGAGATGAAGGGTAAGATAGAAGGATAGAAACCGTAAGATGCAGTTTGGAAATTAAAGATTTATGCCAGACTCGATCGAAGGCCTTTAAGATGTCAAGTGCAACGGCATAGCTTTCGCCAAAGTCCCGAAAGGAGGATGACCAGGAGTCTGAAAGGTAGGTAAGAAGATCGCTCGTGGAGCATCCCTGACGGAACCCATACTGACGATCAGAAAGAAGACTGTGATAGGAAAGATGCTTTAAAATTTTTCTGTTTAGAATAGACTCGAAAACTTTTGAGGTACAAGATGTTAAAGCAATTGGACGATAGTTAGAGGGTTGGGAATAGTCACCTTTCTTTGGGAATGGCTGAATGAGAGCAAACTTCCAGCAAGAAGGAAAGGTACAAGTTAATAGACAAAGGCAAAAGACTTTGCCTAGGCAGGGTGTAAGCACAGAACCACAGTTCTTGAGAACAACAGGAGGGACTCCATGAGGCCCATATGCCTTGTTAGTACCGAGGCCTGTTATGGCAGAAAATACATCAACTGAAAACATGTTAATGTCAGCCATGAGGAAGTCAGAGGGGAGAAGTGATGGAGGAACAGCACCGGAATCATCTAAGGTGGAATTGGAGGAGAAAGTCTGAGTGAAGAGATCGGCTTTATCAGTAGAATAAATAGCTACAGAGCCATCAGAGTAGTAAAGAGGAGGGAAGGTTTTTGGCAAAGTGCCAGAAGGAACAGGAGGAATTCGAGTTAGAGAGTTGAGAGCATTTAGTACGAATGATATTATTTTTAGCTGAGCGAAGAACAGACTTAACAAGATTCCGGGTAGAAACGTATAAAAGATGTGCAGGATTCAAGGGATGAAAGGGGTAGGTGCGTGAAGCAGAAAAATTCGAAGGAAGTTGCTGGTTCTGTGAAATGTCCGGGGTTAGGAAAGAGGACTGCTGCAAGTGGAAGAGGGAACAGAAGACCAGAGTAGGTTGCTAGTTCCGTGGGAAGCTGGGACACAAGAAAGGTGCCTGTTACAAATTGAAGAAGAAGCAAGAACCGAACAGTGCAAGGAAACCCACGATTACAACAAATGGCTGTTGGGCATTTGGTCAAATGGGACACTTCAGCTATAAGTGTCTAAATGAGAAGGATGAGAGAAAATTTGTGAAGGCTGGTGACAAGAGTCAACAACCAGGCAGTTTTTCCCAAGAAGCCCCACCACCGAGGAAATGCAAGAGAACCTTGAATAACAGTGTGCAAGAAGACGAAAGAACAGACAAAAAGTGTAGTAGGAATGGGAATCTTGGCAAGAAATGCCGCTGTATTGTTGTGATGGAGCCAGAGTCAACTGTAGAATGCCTGAAGAGGATGCAGATGGAGGACACAGATTTACAACCAGTGCTAGAGTGGCTGCAGCGAAGTACAATGTGACCATCTTGAGAGGAGGTTTCTAGATTCAGCCCTGTGACTAGAGCTACTGGAGTCAGTGGGACCTTCTTCGTTTGAACAACAGGCTTGGAGCATCAGTGGGAGACACCCGATGGCCTCATCAAATACTGGCAACTGGTGGTTCTGAAGAAAGTGAGGTCTGAGATCTTGGATGTCTCATAACCAGATCACCAGTGGGCATGTGGGAGTGAAGAGAACTCTAAGTCGGCTGTTACAGAGGTTGTACTGGACTGGCATGCATCAGGATGTTGAAGAGTGGTGTCAGGCCTGTGATGCATGTTGCGCCAAGAAGAGACCCAAGAAACGTGGTTGCACCACTCTTCAGCTGTACTAAGTGGGTGCACCGATGGAAAGATTCACGGTGGATATTGCTGGACCTCTGCCTCTCACTGAAAGAGGAAACCCATATATATGTGTTGCCATGGACTACTTCACAAAGTGGCTAGAAACCTATATTATCCCCGATCAAGAGGCTGTGACTGTTGCTCAGGTGTTGATTGACCAGTTTTTTTGTCGTTTTGGGATGCCACAAGAGATTCATTCAGACCAGGGTAGAAACTTCCAGCCTGCTGTGTTCCATGAGTGCTGCGAGTTATTGGGGATCAAGAACACTAGGACGACCCCACTAAGGCCACAGTAAGATGGGATGGTGGAGAAATTCAACTGGACCCTGGGACAAGAACTGTCCAAGTAATGCACAGAGGGACAAACAGAATGGGACCAGAAATTACCTGCATTGCTGATGGCATATCAGTCTGCATCCCATGAGTCTACTGGCTACATCCCTGCAAAACTGATGCTGGGCCACGAGATACGTTTACCTGTTGACTTGTTAACGGGAAGACTACCTGGTGAAGAGCTACCTACAGACACCTCCAGCTATGCGGAGAATCTTCGGGAAAGGCTGGCTGAGGTACACCATCAAGTGCTAGGAGCACTTACGTTGTCAGAAGTGCTGAAGTGCAAGTATGATGCCAAGGCAAGTGAGGTGAGCTTCAAGCATGGTGACAGCATTTGGTTATACAAGCCTCACCGGAAGAAGGGACAATCACTGAAACTGCAGAGCTTGCGGGACGGACCTTACACTGTGCTGGACCATCTATCAGATGTAACACACTGGAATCAGGGAGGCAGGAAATCTCGCCCGAAGGTCGTACACGTGAATCGTCTGTGGCAGTACCATGGGCCAGGACAGTACAGCCTGGACGTCTCTAAGGAATCGTGCTCACCCACAACCGAGGACGTTGAGTACCAAGGAGCTGAGATGCAAGAGGATGGCGATTGTTTCCCAAAAGAAGAAGTGCATCAGGAAGAGAACCAAGACATTCCAGAAGGAATGGACAGTGTGGAGGAGCAAGGACGTCGTCAGAAGTGGCAAAGGAGAAGACCTGATCTGTTGAAGGATTATTTTATGTACAATTAAATGTTAGTTTGGATTACGGATTATGTTTGTATACATTGTGTAGTTTTGTCAGGACGACAAAGGACTAAGGAGGGGTTAGTGTTATGAAATGGGATTTGCTACTTACAGTAGGTAGTGCTGGAGAATTCCCGATATTCAGTGTAGTTCCGTTACGAGTCAGAGTTGCCAGTTAGCCTGCTGTTTGTGAGAGTAGTTATTTTGTATGCTGTACATTTATGTTTGTGCTCTTTTCTCTATAATGTTTTTTTTTTTTATGTGAATATTTGTTAATTATGTAAGTTTATTTAAGTTTGTATGCTAAATAATTTCCAGTGTTATGTAATGAAAGAAAAATCTGGCATGCTTTGGACGTCTCCAAGTTGGCAATTGCTGCCCGTCGAGAATG
The DNA here is from genome assembly GCF_032717465.1 of Coenobita brevimanus. Lineage (NCBI taxonomy): Eukaryota > Metazoa > Arthropoda > Malacostraca > Decapoda > Coenobitidae > Coenobita > Coenobita brevimanus. Next base: position 30,121,809 of record NC_136997.1, read on the forward strand.
TACTCGAAGGTTCAAGTATAATGCAAGCATATATAAAGATGGGGAAGAGACTAGAGCAAGTTCAGTCAGTTTCAGTTCAGTTTGAGTGTAGTTCAATGTCATTGCAGTGCAGTACAGTATATCTCCGGTACTTGTGAAAACAGAGAATTGTTCTTGGCAAACAATGAAGTGTTAAAATGCAGTTAGTGAAGACTTTATATCTTTGGTACTTGTGAAAACAGTGAAGTGTTGTTGGCAACCATTAAGTGTAATTGCAGTTAGTGAAGATTATCTCTGGTCCTTGTGAAAACAGTGAAGTTGATAATCAATGAATTAAATTATCTGGAAAATACAGTGAACTTAAGAAGCCTGTGTTTATTTACGATGCCTGAGCTGATCCTGTGTATTGTACACCGAAAGGCTGCATCTAGGAAGAGCAGCTCACTGGGCAACATCCTTGCTATACTGAACTACTGTTGTTGGAGCCTGTGGCTGTGTGGGACTGGGACATAAATAGTAGATAACCATGAAATAAGCATATGCTTTCACTTCCATTAGTATAAAAAAACAAATCTTACCGTACTATCGTTTCTATGGTTGCCAGTTTCCTTGGTGGAAAAAACCATTTACTCCTCACTGCAGAATCTCCCATAGGAAGCATTACATGAAGTGAGTAGATGGCAGGTGCTCCACGAATTATGTGAAACTAATTACATAGGAAGCATTTAATCATCACAAATCTGTTGTCTGTCTGTCTGTCTGTCTGTCTCTCTCTGGCTTACCAAGCCGCTAAAGATCCAGACCATTGTTTTGAACCATCCTCTGCACTTACAGGATTTCTCTGCACAGGACGAAAGGAAAATTGCAAGTAACATTATCTCGGAACTAGATAATACAAGGGAAAAAAATCAATGTAGTTCCCACATTATACAATCACCACTGATTTATTGCCGTAAGTAGTCTCTAGAGCAGTTAGGTAAATGGGAACCATTAGTACAGTTACTATGGTATTCACAGTATCCTAATGAAACTAAACTCTCACCTCTTCCAATCGATAACATCCCATTTTCTCGCCGTCCATTAATACTGAAGAAAACTGAAATGCTGCCACCACCCTGACAGACTAAGCCGAATACGAGAAACTAAAACCTATTACACTGTTGCACTGGTTGGACATAATGATGCAGCCGTTATGCTGGCGATACGTAAAAGTGACATGTCTTAGGGTATCTGCTCACCTGTCTGCAGAGTACAGCGCTTGGACACAATGGACAGGTTAGGTGAAAGTGTCACCAGGAAGAGGTTGTCTTTTCCATTTTCACCAACTTCTACATACTTCAATCTTGTATTTTGGCACAGTTTAACGACCTAAAATTGACACTAGAAACCTACAAAATGAGAGGGAAAAAACTGAATCAGGTAATTGAATGTACATTTTTCCACACTAATCTATCATTCAGTAGACCAAAATTTGTAAACAGCACCATCAACATGGCTTATAATATGCATGACATTTTAATGCAATATAGCCTACTAAAATGAAAAAGACCCTAATGTTCATACAATAACGAAAGCTTTTATGCAATAATTAACACAGCATAAGTACTAAAGTCATGTCGGCTCTCACAAGGCATTCCTACATCACTAAGTGATAAAGTCATGTCGGCTCTCACAAGGCATTCCTACATCACTAAGTGATAAAGTCATGTCGGCTCTCACAAGGCATTCCTACATCACTAAGTGATAAAGTCATGTCGGCTCTCACAAGGCATTCCTACATCACTAAGTGATAAAGTCATGTCGGTTCTCACAAGGCATTCCTACATCACTAAGTGATAAAGTCATGTCGGCTCTCACAAGGCATTCCTACATCACTAAGTGATAAAGTCATCTCGGCTCTCACAAGGCATTCCTACATCACTAAGTACTAAAGTCATGTCGGCTCTCACAAGGCATTCCTACATCACTAAGTGATACGTACCTTCTCCCAATATTTCCGCAGTTCAATAACCAAATCAACTTGTACGCTATCTCGACAATAATAATCAGTAAATTATGAATCTTAAGACATAATGTAGCACACAAAGGCAGTAAAGAAAAAACGGGATGATGGAACTGTATTGAAACATACGTCCACCCATCACGATGGCATCTTACAATTTGTCATGTAAGGATGAAAACATGGAGGAGGCATACAGTTGCCCCAAAAAGTTATGGCAAATTTTGAGATTGTTTCGGTCACGCTGCACTGCCATACGTTCAATGAAAATTTTGTGAAAACATACTAAAAATTATGTGCCTTCATCACATCGTTTCAAATAAAATAGAATATCAAGCTTACTGTACAGGTATGTAACATGATATATTGGAAGTTAACATTTAGATACGTTTCCCGAATTGAATGAATCTGTAATGCATTACTCCCTGTGTGGCATGCAGTATAACCGTGTGTTCCTGATGTATTTGCATCCCAGGATTTCAAATACAGATGTCATAGTTTCGAAGACCAGTTAAGGAAAATTCTTGTGACTGCAATACACAGCTGTATTTTGAAATGCTTTGGTGGTGATACAGCAACATTAAGGATGCCACAACAATGAAATTATTCTTAAGATACCGTACCCGAGGTACAGCTACACCTTTCTGGCATTAATTCTTTGTCTTTCCTTGGCTTATAATAATTATATTTGGCTGTTGTTTTTCCAGTTGATGCAAAATTATTTTCAGTTTTAAGAAGTATGACAGACTTTACCCTTTTCTCTTACACTAAGCAATAAAGAGGACCAAAATATTAGTTTACATACTCTTGCAGTTCAAAACCACATACTTTTGATTTATCTGTTAATCTGTAATATCTTTCTGTTTAAATGAACCGCTATGTCCTGCTTAACTGAAAATGTTGATTTTGAAGTTCTGAACTATGATATTTTGTTTATGAACCTATGCATTCTTGCCATTCGTTTATCCACTCGACTTACTGCAGGGGGTATACTATGACACGGAGCTGGCATTCTCCAAGGAGCTCGGACTCTTCGTAAATATTCAACGTTCCTTATATTCCATTCAATGATAGTACTCAGTCTTCTATTAAAACTTCCAGAGATTTTTCTTAATGGAAAACTGACAAAATGCAGTGTAATAACTGCATGTCTTCTCTCGTAGCCGTCGCCTAGAGTTTCCAAAAATGTGTTAGATTGTAGGGATTTTAAGAGGAGAAAATGTTCAAATAGTTCTTGTCGTGGATGGCAGGAAAACTATAAAGGTGAGTCTGAGGTTTGACTGCAGTTTTATACTTCAGAGGAAATTTTCTTCACAAGTGCAGTACTAAGGCGAAAGCGGGTTATGTCAGCTAACTCCGTGCCCACTGTTCCTGCCTTTCCCACCGTGCCTCTTCTCTCTCTTAACCGCTTCTGCCCTGTCTCTCCAATTTCCCATGTCTATGACTGATTGGGTCATGCGTTTCACGACTGTGGAGGTTTCCTATCCAGTGTCATATTGTTCTGTGTGCGAAATTCCCTAGCTGGAATGTACATTGCTGTTTCCTCCAGATATTCTCGAGCTTAGGCACGACTTTCCTCAAACCTCTGCAATACAGATTATATATACAGTATACACGTCACTATCTATTATGAAGTGTGTTATGATATTTTGGTGTCCTGACACTTTAAGTAAAAGTTGTCTCCTTTCATGCTACTGATCGTATCATATAAAACAGCCTACTAGCTTTCCCCGTTTTCCCGCTTTCTGTCACCGTCCATGGAGACAACAAAACAGGGCTCTCACAAGAGATCAGTAATTCCCTAGACTTGGGCTGAAAAATCCCTAGATTGGACAAAAAGTCCCCAGATTAAACATACATATTTAAATGTACTTATAGATAAGAAAAACCACCACCCCTCCCTTACTCTCCACTCCCCCCATCTACCCATTCATATTATATATACGCTGTTTTTGTATTTAGTTTGTCACTAGCCTACCTGGAGAGGGACCCTAAGCCGGGTAGAAATGGTGTATGACTGTACAATACACCTTTCATTTTAACGTGGGTTTATTTCATGATATCCTATTACCACATGACATCCTGTTACAATTACACTTAACATACAAGCTCTATTCATTTTTATGCAGGACTGATATGAAGCTATATTTGATGATAAAATAATATCAATAATAAATCATGCACTTACTGAGCGTATGACGGAGTCCAACATGTGGAGGATCAATGTAAACAAACCGGCACCGAGGCCGAGCCGAGAACAGAGATGGACTGTGATTGGCTGAGAAGTCAAAATGTTTGACTTCATTAGCCAATGAAAGTTCTCGATACAAAATATAGCTCACAAAACAGCTGACCACTAAACTCTTGGGCGATCGCCTCCCTCCCATATATGTGCTGCCCTTCAGTGGAAATGAATTCATCATTTTAGGCATAAATCCCTAAATTGTCACTAAGCATGACCAGAATTCCCCAGAAAATCCCCAGAAAGCTCATTTCCCCAGATTTATCCCTAGATGCACTAAATAGTTCCAATCTGGGGACAAAATCCCCAAAAGTGGGAGCGCTGAACAAAACCGGCTGTAAATGACTTTAATTTATTCCCTAGTATTGTCACGGAAATTATTTGATAAACAATAATGACTAATTTTAAATGTTTATTATAGCCCATTTCTTTTCAGTCTTACGTTACGGAAAAAAATATTGCATGTTACCCTACTAAATGTGAACTCCACAATTGTTCCTGAGTGTCCCGGAGCGATAGTTCTGACATTTCAATTATTTCTGTTTAGGATATCGTATTATCGTAACTAACGAATTGTTTATTACAATTTTGAAATATTCCGGTACTTCGGCATTTACTTACTGTCTTCTGGAACAGTTTTACGCAATACGTTTCACCTACTAAGGATATAAGGAAGAGTATGTGCATTATCGCTGACCGAAGTCTTCTGGATACTCTGCCGTCTCTTAGGGTAACAGTACAATCCTCGTATGTTTTTACATTCATTTTGTATACTTTATTCTTAAAATTATTTATTACTTCAAACAATTGTGTGTGTATCTGAGAGAGAGAGAGAGAGAGAGAGAGAGAGAGAGAGAGGAAAATAAAGAGCTTTGTTGTTTTCAAAGTACGGAAACTGATGGATTTGGGTGTGAACTGTTATCTGTTTGTGCCCTACACACACACACACACACACACACACACACATATCCTTCCCATAGTCAATGAAATTCTAATATTTATGGAGAAAAATGGAAATCGGGCACTCATATATACCGACAAAGTGTGTGTGTTCATACCTAATTGTATCTTTACAGCATTGAGTCAAGCTCGTACTGTCCAGTGTCTTAAACCATTTTCATCATACATATCCTTAAATTTATGAATTGTTTTGGCACACACTATTTCATTCGATAGTGCATTCCATTGATCAGTTGCAGTATTTGGGAAACTAAATTTCCTTACGTCTTTATCGCCTCTCTTTTTATGCAATTTTATGCAGTATCCTCTTGCTGATGCTTCCCCATAGGTTACATATTCATTTATGTCTATTTTCTCCTTCCCTGATATGCATTTATAGGCCTATAGCATAATCATGTCTTCTTTTTTCCTTCTCTCCTGTAGTGTTGGCAGAATCAGTTTTTCTAGTCGTTCTTCATTGCTTAAATCCCTTAAGCTTGGTACTCATCTTGTAGCGGCTCTTTGAACTTTTTCAGTCTTATCTGCTGTACCGGGTATGTGTTTATTGAGATGAGGATTCCAGACTACTGATGCATACTCCAGGGTTAGTCTGATAAAAGATGTTATTATGTTTCTCAGCATGTCTTCATTTATGTGTGTGAATGCTATTCTCATATTTGCAAGCAGTGTATACATATTCTGTACCTTCTCACTTATGTATACAGCCGGAGATAGTCTGTTATTGATAATCACACCTAAGTCCTTCTCTCTGATATGTGTAGGGTTTTACTTCCTAACTTATAATCCCAATCTGGTCTTTTCCCACTTTTACCAAACTTGATTACATGACACTTGTCCACATTGAATTCCATTTGCCATGTATTACTCCATTCATGAAGTTTATTAAATTCTTCTTGTAGCTCTTTACAGGATTCTGTGTTAGTAATTCTCCTTTGTATTTTTGCATCATCGGGAAACATATATTAAATAGCTTTCATTTCCAATATTACTATCTATGACATTAATATACACTAAAAACATGATTGATGCCAGCACTGAGCCCTGTGGAACTCCTCTAGTCACTTCCCTCCATGATGAGTAATTTCCCCTTAGTACTGTTCTCACTTCCCTTTTTCTGAGAAAATCTTGCATCCAACAGTACAGTTTGCCTCGGATTCCTCCTTAATGGTACAGTTTCCATAAAAGTCTTTGGTGCGATACTCTGTCAAATGCTTTCTTGAACCTAGATAGATACAATCCACCCATCTTTCTCTTTTCCGTAATATTTCTGCAGCTCCGTCATAGTAGCTTAATTGATTAATAACACATGATTTTCCCTTTCTGAAACCAAATTGCCTTTCTGTTATGATATTGTGTTCTTCTAGATGGTTTACCCAAATTTTCTTATCAGCTCTTCCAGTATCTTACAGTACTGGTTAGCGATACTGGTCGGTAGATGAATGGATTATTCTCTTTCGTGAATAAGGGAACAATGTTTGCTTTCTTCCAAATATCAGGTAGTTTACCTTGACCCAAGGATTCCTTGAATATTAAAGATAATGGTCTGCTTAACTCCTTTGCACATTTATGTAGCACCCAGCATGAAATTTCGTCTGGATCATGTGCTTTTCCTTTGTCTGATTTACTTAACTCCTCCTGTATTTTTCTTTTTCTGATATTTGTATATTTGGTAATATGTTTGGGCATACATGTTCCATATCATCCCTCAAAATTATTTTCTGTAAAAATTTATTGGAAATTCTTATTTAGTGCTTCACAAATATCTTTCTCCTGTGTATAGAGGATCACTTCATCCGTAATAGATTGCATTTTATCTTTTACTTTGGTTTTCCTTCGGATGTAGCTGTAAAATAGCTTCTCTTGATCACTAGTTTTGTTTATGATGTCCTCCTCAGACTGTTTTTGGGCTTTTCTCCTTATTCTCTTGTGTTTGTTCCTTGTCTGTTTATAGTTGTTATATGCCCAATCAGTATTGTGTCCTCTGTATCTATTCCACAACAAGTATCTTTTTTCTTTAGGTTTTTTACATTCTTTATTAAACCATTTCTTTATTTTCATTTCTGTTTCTTTGTGCAGAGGGATGTAATTTTGGACTCCTATTTTCATAAAGTTCAAAGAATTTTCTATATATAACATTTAAATCTTGTCCTATAAGCTCTTTTTCTCATTCTGTTTCTAAGAAGTATTTCTTTAGGTCATGATAGTTACCCTTTTTGTAGGTAAGGCTCTTTTTATAACTTTCATTGCTGGTAACTATGTCATATGCAATCCTAAAGTTGCAGTTTAATACTGCATGGTTGCTTTTGCCGATTGGAGGGTGATATACAATACTGCCAATATCATTATCTTGCCTAGTAAATATAAGATCTAGTACTGGTGGTACATCAAGTCCTGTTTGTCTGGTGCTTTCTTTCACTTATTGCATTAAGAAAAACTCCTGCACAAGGTCCGGGAGCTTTTGATCCCAACAGCTTTCCTTGCTTTTTATATCTTGAGTTTTCCAATTTATGTTTGTATTGAAATCTCCAGATAATATAATTCTTTCAGATTTCTCCTCCATTCCTTTTTTATTTTTTTTAAGTAACAGAACGGAGGAAGGAAAAACAAATGAATAAAAAAAAAAAAATCCATCGACCAGATTACTGGTGTCCTCTGTTCATAGAATATCTGTAACAGTTAGACTTGAACAGCTGTGGGTTGAAATTTGCAGGGAAACAACTCTGGGGAAGCGAGTTCCAAAGAGATGCAGATCGGAAAATGAAATAATTCTGACAGGCAGAAGATGCCCGTGTAGCACGAGGGAAGGCATGGAGAGATGGCACCATGGACGCAACTTCGTCTGAGCATTTGCCATAAAAATATCTGTAAAATAATGCAAGGGAGGCAATATTCCTTTTTACTTCCAGGGACGTACAGTAGTTTATTTGTAATGGCAGGGTTGTTAATAATTCTAACAACTTTGTTCTGAATTTTGTCTAGTTATTTTAATCCAACCTCTCCACATCCATTCCACAAGGATGAGCAATATTCAACTTGAGGGCGCACATGACTCTTATAAATTATAGCTAACTGCTCATCAGTGAAGAAGTTACGGATTCTGTACAATAACCCAAGTTTTTTTGAGGCGATTTTAGCAAGTGATCTAACATGAGAGGACCAGCTGAGGGCATTGTTAAGTGAGACGCAAGAATTTCTATACTTTTGGAGATGGGAATATTACTAGCACTGAAGGTAATGTACGAATCTGGCACTATTTGTTTATTGAGAGGTAGAGATATTAGACTTTGTAAATGGGTGTCTGAGTGAGAATGAACACTGTAGTGTTGAGTCATCTGCGTATGAGTGGATGAGATTGTGGGTGACACATAAGAGATCATTAATATGAACCAGGAATAGGGTTGGCGCCAAAACTGACCCCTGTGGCACGCCGGCGTTAATTGAGTAAAAATTTGAATATACATCCTCTACTTTTATTTTCCTGTCACTAAGATATGAAGAAATCAAAGGAACAAAAGACGTTACTACTTTTATTTTCCTGTCACTAAGATATGAAAAAATCAAGGAAGTTTGGACAGCAGGGAACGGTGCCATACTCTATCGAAAGCTTTAGAAATATCAAGAACTACTGCATGAGTTTCTCTATGTAGATCAATTGATTGATGGGTGGTATGAGTCAGGAGATTGAGTATGTCAATGGTGGATCTTTCATGACGAAAACCATATTGTCTGTCACTATTTAAGTTGTTGGATTCAAGATGTTTAACAATGAACTTATTAATGAAAGTTTCAAATACCTTACCAAGAGAAGATGTGACAGCTATTGGTCTGTAATCAGAGGGGTCAGAGGAACTTCCTTTCTTCGGAATTGTTGGATATTGGCTTCTTTCCATGAATTTGGGAATAAAGAAGTACGTATGCATAGTCTGAATAATTTAGTTAGAACAGAGGCAAGTTCAGGGGAACACTTTTTCAAAACAATTGGCAGAATTCCATCTGGGCCTGGAGCCTGAAGATTTTAGTAGGGGAGTGGAAGATGACTTGTTAAAGTTATTATTAAGAGAATTAAGAGTTGACCAGAATATTCTATTGTCATTAGGATCATTAAGTAGTTTTTATGCTTGCTATTGAAGAAAGTTTGATTTAGCTAGATTTATTACAGCTTTTGTATGATTTCTAGCAGTTTTAAATTGAGAGAGTGATTCAGATGTTCTTGAATTTAAGTAAGAGTTATATGCTAATGACTTTTGGGCTGTTGCTTTGGCACAGTTGCATTCAAACCATTTTGGAGAGTTCGATCTTTTAGTGAACTGTTGACTTGGTATGAATAAATCCATACCAGCTAGTATTGAGTCGCAAATGTGGGGCTGGGTAGAATTGGGATCACAGAGAAGAAAGACTACCATGGAATGTCAGAAAGATAATTTCTAAATATATCCCAATTTGCCCTATCAAAGTGCCATTGGGTCACCCTGACAGGTTCAGAACAGGGAGGTGTGGGGGGGGTTCACTAATGAGGCTTTGATGAGATTGTGGTCAGAGGATCCAAGTGGTGAAAGTACCTGTATCCTGTATTGATCTGGATTATTTGTCAAGAATGAATCCAAGAGATGGGCATTATAGTCAGGAATATCAGGTATGCTGGTTGGTTGCTTTACCAGCTGGGTAAGGTTAAACAGTTCTGCAAACAGCTCGCAATGTAGACCAGCGTCGTCAGTCCTGGCAAAATGCAATAACCATTCTTTGATTTTCCCTGGAATGATTCTTGCTTCCATGGCCGGGAGCCATCTCAGTGTGCCTTGCGCATTACGGAGGTTAGTCGCTCGGGCATGGAAGCATAAATTCCATTCTCATATCCTCTGACTAATGCAAGAAAGCTTTGGTTTAATCACGCTTGTTCTAATGCTGTCCGCAACAAGGAGAAGGCCTATCGAAGGTACTAGAGTCAACCCATGCCTGAATCACATCTCTTAGATGTTTCTGGCCAGAATCATGCTAAGTCTGTTCTTCGCTCTACTAAAATAACTTCATCCGTACTAAATGCTCTCAACTCTCCAACTCGAATTCTTCCTGCTCCTTCTGGCACCTTGCCAAAAGCCTTTCTAATCAATTTGCCTCATCATCCTTCCCTCATCTTTTCTACTCTGATGGATCTGTAGCTATTTCTTCTACTGATAAAGCAGATCTCTTCGCTCAGACTTTCTCCTGCAATTCCACCTTAGACGATTCCGGTGCTGTTCCTCCATCACTTCCCCCGTCTGACTTCCTCATGGCTGACATTAAAATGTCTTCAGCTGATGTATTTTCTGCCATCGCTGGCCTCAATACTAATAAGGCATATAGGTCTGATGGAGTCCCTCCTGTTATTCTCAAGAACTGTGCTTCTGTGCTTACACCCTGCCTAGGCAAACTCTTTCGCCTTTGTTTATCAACTTGTACCTTTCCTTCTTGCTCGAAGTTTGCTCTCATTCAGCCAGTTCCAAAGATGGGTGACCATTCCCAACCCTCTAACTATCGTCCAATTGCTTTAACATCCTGTATCTCAAAAGTTTTCTAGTCATTCTTAACCCGTCACATCCTGAGCTATTTCGCACCTCCGACACCCCCCAATCCCGAGGTATTTTTTATTTTTTATTTTTTTGGCTAAAACCTCGGCTTTTGGTGAGAAACATCGAAATTTCATAGAGAAATCGCCAGCATGCTCTCCAGTACAAATTTCTCTAACTGTCTTCACCAAACTACATGCACAGTACACACTACACTTCCTATTCAAAATTCACCAAAATGGCGTCGATTAATCAAGCCTCGGAGTCCCCAGGAGGAGGGACCATAAATGCCCCCGCCATCTGCCCCTCTCCCGGTGACGACTCGAGGTGCCTGGAACCACTGTCTGACTCTCTTCTTCTTCATTTCTGCAACATTCGCGGCCTTTCACCTAACTTTCACTCTGTTGAGCACCACCTCTCCTCCTCTAAACCTCACCTTCTTTTTCTAACGGAGAATCAGCTGTCTGCGGCAACTGACAGCAAACCCTTTTCTGTATCCTCCTAATTTCTCTATTCTCATTTCAAAGCCAAAGGTGGCTGTTGTGTATACATACGCAACGACTTATCTTGCTCTCGTGTTCCTGAACATGATTCTTCTGAATTCTCCACACTCTGGCTTCGGCTTTCCTGTCATTCTCTGACTAAATATATCTGTGCTGTTTACTTATCCCCTAATTCTACTGACTATCAAAAATTCTTCGAGTATCTTACTTCTACTATGGAACACATTCTGTCCATTTCTTCTTTCTCTGAAATCTCCATTCTTGGAGATTTCAATGTTCACTACCACCTTTGGCTCTCCTCTCCTTTCACAGATCCACCTGGTGAACAAGCCTACATCTTTTCTATCCTTAATGACCTAGAGCAGCTTGTACAGCACCCTACCTGTATCCCTGACCGCCTTGGAGAGAGCTCCAACATACTTGACCTCTTCCTCACAACTAATCCTTCTGCTTACTCTATTAATCTTTTCTCTCCGTTGGGCTCCTCCGATCACAACCTTTACCTTAACCTGTCCTATCACTCCGGTACGGCCTGTGGACCCTCCAGGGAAACGTCGTCTGTGGCATTTTGGAGCCGCGGACTGGGAGGCCCTCAGGCAGTACTTCTTTGATTTTCCCTGGAATGATTATTGCTTCCATGGGCAGGAGCCATCTGAGTGTGCCTTGCGCATTACGGAGGTTATTCTCTCGGGCATGGAAGCATACATTCCTTTCTCATATCCTTTGACTAACGCAAGAAAGCCTTGGTTTAATCACGCTTGTTCTAATGCTGTCCGCAACAAGGAGAAGGCCTACAAAAGGTACTGGAGCCATCCCACCCCTGAATCACATCATCTTTACGTTTCTGCCCGGAATCGTGCTAAGTCTGTTCTTCGCTCTACTAAAAATAATTTCATCCATACTAAATGCTCTCAACTCTCCAACTCGAATTCTTCCCGCTCCTTCTGGCACCTTGCCAAAAATCTTTCTAACAACTTTACCTCATTATCCTTCCCTCCTCTTTTCTACTCTGATGGTTCTATAGCTATTTCTTCTACTGATAAAGCAGATCTCTTCGCACAGACTTTCTCCTCCAATTCCACCTTAGACGATTCCGGTGCTGTTCCTGCATCACTTCTCCCCTCTGACTTCCTCATGGCTGACATTAAAATTTCTTCAGTTGATGTATTTTCAGCCATCACTGGCCTCAGTACTAACAAGGCATATGGGCCTTATGGGGTCCCTCCTGTTGTTCTCAAGAACTGTGCTTCTGTGCTTACACCCTGCCTAGGCAAACTCTTTCGCCTTTGTCTGTCAACTTGTACCTTTCCTTCTTGCTGGAAGTTTGCTCTCATTCAGCCAGTCCCAAAGAAGGGTGACCACTCCCAACCCTCCAACTATCGTCCAATTGCTTTAACGTCCTGTATTTCAAAAGTTTTCGAGTCAATTCTTAATAGAAAAATTTTAAAGCATCTTTCCTATCACAACCTTCTTTCCGATCGTCAGTATGGGTTCCGTCAGGGACGCTTCACTGGCGATCTTCTCACCTACCTTTCAGACTCCTGGTCATCCTCCTTTCGGGACTTTGGCGAAAGCTTTGCCATTGCACTTGACATCTCAAAGGCTTTCGATCGAGTCTGGCATAAATCTTTAATTTCCAAACTGCCCTCCTACGGTTTCTATCCTTCTATCTGTGCCTTCATCGCTAGCTTCCTTTCTGGTCGTTCTATAGCCGCTGTTGTAGACGGCCATCGTTCTTCTCCTAGATCTATCAACAGTGGTGTTCCTCAGGGCTCTCTCCTATCACCAACTCTCTTCCTTTTATTCATTAATGATCTTCTAAGCTGTACATCTAACCGTATCCACTCATACGCTGATGACTCCACCCTTCACCTTTCTATTCGGTTCCCGCAACGCCCATCTCAACAGTTACTTCAAGAAACGAGGGATGAGGCTATGGCACACCTAATGTCTGACTTGGCTCGTATCTCTGCTGGGGTAAAAATAATATGGTTGTCTTTAATGCATCTAAGACTCAGTTCTTACACCTATCAACCCGATAAAATCTTCCACAGGTATACCCATTAATGTTTAATAATATTCAGCTTAATCCTGTATCATCCTTGAACATGCTTGGGGTTTCATTTACTCGGGACTTATCTTGGAGAGATCATATTACATCTCTTATAAAATCTGCTTCCAAGAGATTGGGTGTGCTAAGCCGACTCCGCTCTTTCTTTACCCCTGCACAATTGTTGACTCTATACAGGGGTTTTATCCGCCCCTGTGTGGAGTACAACTCTCATGTGTGGGGAGGCTCCCCACATACAGCTCTTCTCAATAGGGTGGAGTCAAAGGCTTTTCATCTCATTAACTCTCCTCCTCTTACTGACTCCCTTCAACCTCTGTCTCTTCGCCGCACTGTTGCATCTTTATCTCTTTTCTATCACTACTTTAATGGTCACTGCTCCTCTGAACTGTCTGCTTGCATTCCTCCACCTCTACGAAGGGCGCATAGCACCCGTCTGGCAGCAAACTCTCATCCCTTTTCTGTCCAACTCTCTAATGCAAGAGTTAACCGTTACTCCCAGTCTTTCATTTACGCAACAGGTCAGCTCAGGAACTGTTTCCCTCTATCTGTATTTCCTGCTGCCTATGATCTCCAGTCTTTCAAACGCAGTGTGTCCAGGCATCTCAAAATGATCGGATCTTGAATTTGGCTCTCTATTGTATTTTGTTTTTCTCTTGGAGGGAACTGTTACTGCGGGCTCATGGCCTTTGGTTCCTTCTTTCTCGCATTAAAAAAAAACAAAAAAAACATGAGGTTTAAAATACTCAATCCAGGTAGCAGTACCTCCTTACCTGATTGGGTTTTCTAACAGGCTGACACCAAAGAAAACGAGTTCTATGGGAGGGTAACTATTTCACACCACTCATAAACGATATTTATTTATTTACTTGGTACGAACTTATATGTAGTACAAGAGTATATTGGTTTTCAAACAGTAATATAGGCATTATAAGCATTGTTTCACTCACTAACCCATCACCATTCCTGACCTTCTTTTGCCACATTACCTGATCATCATTTCTGACTGTTTCTTCCTCTAATGCTATGTAAAATTTGTCCTCCATATTGTCATCGATTGGGGAATCATTCTGGCCCTGAATGTCTTTATTGGCCAGGTCACTGGTAACAGTTGAATTGCCGAGACAATGGCATGTGGGGGGGGGAGGTTATGCGGTGTAAAGCATTGTCCCTGCTTGGCATCCTGTAGAGGAATAGAGGAAGGTGTCCCGTGTATACGTACGAAAAATTTTGCGCGAAAATTGTAAATTTTGCAAATTAGGGACATTGCAATTGTACGACGTACCAGTACGTCACTGGGACCTGCAAATGCAAAATGTTGCAATGTACCCGTACATCGGCAGGAAGTCTAGGGGTTAATAGGAAAATTTTAAAGCATTTTTCCTATCACAATCTTCTTTCTGATCATCAGTATGGGTTCCGTCAGGGACGCTCCACAGGTGATCTTCTAACCTACCTTTCAGACTCCTGGTCATCCTCCTTTCGAGACTTTGGCGAAAGCTATGCCATTGCACTTGATATCTCAAAGGCTTTCGATCGAGTCTGGCATAAATCTTTAATTTCCAAACTGCCCTCTTATGGTTTGTATCCTTCTATCTGTGCCTTCATCTCTAGCTTCCTTTCTAATCGTTCTATAGCCATTATTGTAGACTGTCATTGTTCTTCTCCTAGATCTATCAACAGTGGTGTTCCTCAGGGATCTGTTCTATCACCAGCTATCTTCCTTTTATTCATCAATGACCTTCTAAGCTGAACATCTAACCCTATCCACTTTTATGCTGATGACTCCACCCTTCGCCTTTCCATTTGGTTCCCACAATGTCCCTCTCAGCAGTTACTTCAACAAACAAGGGATGAGTCTATGGCACACCTAATGTCTGACTTGGCTTGTATCTCTAACTGGGGTAAAAATAATCTAGTTGTTTTTAATGCTTCAAAGATTAAGATTTTACACCTATCAACCTGACAAAATCTTCCACAGGTATACCCACTAATGTTTAATAATATTCAGCTTAATCCTGCATCGTTCTTGAATATGCTTGGGGATTCATTTACTCAGGACTTATCTTGGAAAGATCATAATACATCTCTTGTATAATCTGCTTCCAAGAGATTAGGTGTGCTAAACCAACTCCATTCCTTCTTTACCTCTGTACAAATGTTGACTCCATACAGGGGTTTTATCCGCCCCTGTGTGGAGTACAACTCTTATGTGTGGGGAGGCTCCCCACATACAGCTCTTCTCAATAGGGTGGAGTCAAAGGCTTTTCGTCTCATTAACTCTCCTCCTCTTACTGACTCCCTTCAACCTCTGTCTCTTTGTCGCACTGTTGCATCTTTATGCCTTTTCTATTGCTACTTCAATGGTCACTGCTCCTCTGAACTGTCTGCACGGATTCCTCCACCTCTTCGACAGGTGCATAGCACCCGTCTAGCAGCAAACCCTCATCACTTATCTGTCCAACTCTCTAATGAAAGAGTTAACCGTTACTCCCAGTCCTTCATTTATGCAACAGGTCAGCTCTGGAACTGTCTCCCTCTGTCTGTATTTCCTGCTTCCTATGATCTCCAGTCTTTCAGATGCAGTGTGTCCAGGCATCTCGAAATGATCGGATCTTGAATTTGGCTCTCTCTTTTGTTTTTCTCTTAGAGGGAACAATAATTGCCGGCTCACAGCCTTTGGTTCCTTGTTCCTCACATAAAAAAAAATCAACATTATGTATGTTAAAATCACCCAAGGTTAAGGTTACTCACCTGTGTGGATATGGAATAAAAAACACTGGGTTCCGATGAAGCATTGGGGAGCAATAAACTACACAAATATATTTGGTAATATTTTGACAATTTAGTTTATACAATGAGTAATCAAAACTGGATGTCAACTGCGTACTGGGATTTGATATAACAACAGGTGCCGCCCTTGTTACGGAAGTTTGAAAGGAGATGGTAACTGGGATAACAAAATGGGGATATATCAGTAGAGGGTGAGATTTGTGGTTCTGTGAGGAAAAGGGCCAAAGGGGATATGGACTGAAGGAAAAAATGAACTGAGTTTAAATTTGTGGTAAGGCCGCAGATGTCGGTGAAGAATAAGGCCGCACTTTCACTTCTTCACTGACGAGCATTACCGGAAATAGCAAGAGTCGCTGCCAGCACAGTCATTTGATGGCGACCGGGAGGACCCTGTACTGCCAGCCCTACCCTGCCAGTAGTGGCAATCGGAGGTACCTCCTCATTTGGTAGTAACACTGCAGCGGCCATTACTAAAGAGAGTGAATAGAAGGTGTGATGCGCGCATATATTGTGGTGTAGACAGTTGAAGGTAGAAGTATTAAGAGAGCATGCTGGCCTACCATCTGTGTAAGTGAATGCACTGAAAATGTTCAGCAAAGGGGGATGGTCAGGATCAGGTCCTGAGGGCTGGTGAAACGGGAGCTCCAGCTTTCCCTATCACCAGCTTCCCATCCACCTCAGGAGTACTGCCCTGTTCGACTGGTGCTACAGTCTATTCCTCCTATTTAGTAATGCTCTTAAACTTTGAATTGTACTCTCTACCAGGTCCTCATATTCGCCTTTTTCCCAAATGTTTGATCTAGGTGGCATGTGTAAATTTCCCAAAATTACTTTCCCTTCAGATGCACTAATCTGTACTGCGATCATTTCTATCTGTAAGAGTACATCTAGTTCTATTTCTTTGACTTGAAGATTTTTCTTTATTAATATTGTGATTCCCCCCTCCTTTTTTTAAGTTCCTATCTCTTCTCCATATATTGTATTCCTCTAGGTTTATGGTATTGTTTGATATCCTGGTATTAAATTTGTTTAATTTAGGCAAACAATATGTGGTTCCTTTTCTTTACTATAATCATTCATTTCTAGTAATTTAGATACCGTTCCATCTACATTAGAGTACATCAACTTAATAATCTTGTTTACATACTTGTCAAGACTTGGGTCTACTACCTTCCTCCTTTTAATTCCCTCCCGTTTATGTACCACTTTCGTACCTGCAATCCAATTACTTTGAATAAAAATGTGTTCTTCTCTTCATCTGATCTTCCCTCGTTCTTTGTTTTTGCCTCCTCCCTCTTCTCTTTTAGTAATACCAGTTTCTCTTGAGTTATGCATCTTTTTATCCATGCATTTTATAAATCCTCTTTTTCCATAAGTTTATGCATTTTTCAATATTTCCTCCACACTGTTTACACTCTGGAAGGTTACTTTCAGGGGCCTTGATTTATTTCTCTCATATTTCCCTAGCCTTTTGTGTTCCTCTATGTCTTTACAACACATTTCATCTGCTACTTCCTTCAATATGGTCATTACATTTGCCATCTCCTTTTTGTCTTTCGAAATCTTGTTTTTTATTTCTTCCTCCCCTGTACCAGTGATTACTATAGATTTGTTGATTCTGCTGAATCTTTGACCAATTTTGGATTGTTTTGGATTATTTTCTTCACATCCTTTTTAATGCTCTTCGACTCTTGTTTCCAAGTCTTTCTTTACTTTCATCATTTCAGCATATGTGGTTTCCACATCATTTTTATAGCTTTGCATCGCTTCATTCACCTGGGTTATCTTGTCCTCGGTATCATTGCTATGATCTATCAGAGTGCTTGCATGTCTTACTGTACCTTTATCATTTCTGAACTCTTCCATAATACTCTCATGGTCGACAACTGTGCTTGCCATTTCACTAATCTTCCTTCTAAGTGTACCCGCATCAACTGAGAAGCTTATAATTGTGTCTTTCTTGTTAACCCTCTTTACCAATTTTTCATTTTCCTCCTGCATGTGCAACTGCTTCTTAACCCGTCAGGTCCAGAGCTATTTCGCACATCTGACACCCCCCAATCCCGAGGTATTTTCTATTTTTTTTTTTTTCGCTAAAACCTCCGCTTTTGTTGAGAAACATCGAATATTCATAGAGAAATTGCTCACCTGAGGTTTAAAATACTCGATCGAGGTAGCAGTACCTCCTTACCTGACTGGGTTTTCTAACAGGCTGGCACCAAAGAAAACGAGTTCTGTGGGAGGATAACTATTTCACACCACTCACAAACGGTATTTATTTATTTACTTGGTACGAATTTATATGTAGTACGAGCATATACTGGTTTTCAAACAGTAATATAGGTATTATAAGCATTGTTTCACTCACAGGCACAAAAGAAGAAAGCATACAATGAATGGATGAGTAATAGGGGCGTGGAACAAAAGAAGAAAGCATACAATGAATGGATGAGTAATAGGGGCATGGAAGAAGTTGAGAGGCGGAAGAGAGAGTTATATGTAGAAAGAAAGAGAGAGGTGAAAAGATTAGTAAGAGAAAGAAGAGAGTGGATGAGGAATTTGGAAGGAATTTGAGTGTAAAGTGGAGGGACTGTAAGAAAATGTTCTGGAAAGAGGTGAAGAGAGTAAGACAGGGTGGAAGTGAGGTTAGCAGGGAAGTGAAAGATAAAAATGATAGATTACTAGTGGAGAAGGGAGAAAAAGTGAGCAGATGGAGAGAACACTTTAAGGAATTGTTGAACATACAGGATGGAAGTAGTACAAGTATAAGTGGCTGGGGAATGGCTGGGAGGAGGAGGGAGGTGAGAAGACAGGAAGAAATCAGTAGGATAGAACTTGTGGAAGCAATGAAGAAAGTTAAATTGGGGAAAGCCCCAGGAATTGATGGAGTGTGTGGTGAAATGCTGAAGCATGGGGGAGAGATAGTAGTAGAATGGATGTGGAAGATGTGCAGATTGACCTGGGAGGAAGGTAGAGTCCCGGAGGATTGGAAGTCAGTTATAATTATTCCCTTGTACAAATGAAAAGGGGAAAAAGAAGTGTGTGGTAATCATAGGGGCATTTGTCTTTTTAGTATAATAGGAAAAGTGTATGGTAGGATACTTATTGACAAGTTAGAGAAAGAACAGAGGAATTAGTTGGAGAAGAACAGGGAGGCTTTAGGAAGGGAAGAGGTTGTGTAGATCAGATATTCATTCTTAGATCTTTAGTGGAAAAGTTTCTAGAGAAGGGAAAGAAGTTGTATGCGGCTTTCATGAATTTGGAGAAAGCATATGACAGGGTGGATAGACAAGGATTGTGGAAAGTATTAAGAAGATATGGAGTAGATGGGAAGTTGTTGAATGCTGTGAAAAGTATGTATGATGGTGCTAAGGCTGCAGTGCGTGTGGATGGTGAACTACGTGAATTTTTCTCTTTGAAGGTTGGGTTGAAACAGGGATGTGTCATGTCTCCATGGTTGTTCAATCTGTACATGGATGGGGTAATAAAAGAGGTACAAGGTAGGGTAGCAGATGTTGGAGTGGCCCTGGTGAGAGAGGATAGTGTTTGGAAACTCCCTGTATTGTGCAGATGATACTGTGTTGTTGAGTGAAGATGAAGGGGAGCTGCAAGGCTTGGTGGATGAGTTTGGGAGAGTGTGTAAGAAACGGAATCTAAAGGTGAATGTAGGGAAGAGTAAAGTGACGGTCTTTGAGAGAGGTGAAGTCAGTGAATGTACAGCGAGGTTGGATGGAGAGGAATTGGAAAATATGAGCACGTTTAGTGTGCTGAGTAAGGAGGGTGAAGTGCTTGAAAGGGTACAGCAGGGAAGAAAGGTTGTTGGTTCTTTGAAAGCAGTGATAAGAAACAGGGAAGTGAGCATGGAAGTGAAAAAGTTACTACATGACAGTATTGTGATACCAACTCTAACGTATGGAAGTGAAGCTTGGACGTTGTTGGAAGGACACAAGTCAAGAGTGACAGTAGTGATTAAGAGGTGCCTGTGGAGTCACATGGAGAGATGAATGATGATATAAAGGAGCGTTGTGGTGTGGATGTGGATGTGATAGGAAGCGTTATGAGGAACACACTGAAGTGGTTTGGCCATGTGGAGAGGATAGAGGGTGAGAGACTGACAAAGAGAGTGTATGTGAGTGAGGTGGAGGGGGGAAGAGGGAGGGGGAGGCCGAGGATGAGATGGAGGGATGGGGTGGAGAAGTATATGAGAGAGGGGGCTGTGAGTTGGGAGCAGGGCAGTGAAATGGCGGGGGACAGGGCGACGTGGAGACGATTTGTTTGTGGCCACCCTAAACGGGATTGAGGCGTCTGGCAATAGATAGATAGATAGATAGATAGTTTCACTCACTAACTCATCACCATACCTGACCTTTTTTTGCCACATTACCTGATCATTTCTGACTGTTTCTTCCTCTAATGCTATGTAAACTTTGTCCTCCACATTGTCATTGATTGGGGAATCACTCTGGCCCTGAATGTCTTTATTGGCTAGGTCGCTGGTAACAGGTGAATTGCCGAGACAATGGCGTGTGGGGGGGGAGGTTATGCAATGTAAGGCATTGTCCCTGCTTGGCATTTTGTAGAGGAATAGAGGAAGGTGTCTCGTGTATACGTACGAAAAGTCAAGTGCGAAAATTGAAAATTGTGTAAATTATGAACCTTGCAATTTCCCAATGTACCAGTACGTCGATGGGACTAGCAAATGCAAAATGTTGCAACGTACCCATACGTCGACGGGACACCTCAGGTTAATTTCATCTATTTCACTTGGAAATGCCTTCTCTAATATGTACACTCGTTCTACCAGCTTATTGTGCATCTCCATTTCCACCAGTTCCTGGAAGAAATCATCATCCTGCTTTCTACCTTTATCCCTTTTCTTAACTCCTTCCAAATTTGCTTTGCTAAAGATGGTGGTAATCTTGTGGTACTAAGAGAAAGATTTTACAGTTTTGCTTACAGTTTACAGTGTGTGTGTGTGTGTGTGTGTGTGTGTGTGTGTGTGTGTGTGTGTGTGTGTGTGTCTCATTTTCAAGTGGCTTTACATTGAGGGACAAGCATAATATTTTCCTATAAGCCAGGAAACCATTTACAACTGTGGGTGATAACCATATAACCATCCCACACATGTTCCCTACATGCTGACAAGTGGGTTGGCGGAGGGT
Organism: Coenobita brevimanus; assembly: GCF_032717465.1. Taxonomy (NCBI): domain Eukaryota; kingdom Metazoa; phylum Arthropoda; class Malacostraca; order Decapoda; family Coenobitidae; genus Coenobita; species Coenobita brevimanus. The sequence continues at coordinate 30,143,058 of NC_136997.1, forward strand.
TAATGCCCCCAAAAAACTATCTCCAAGACCAACAGTCACCCCTTAAGGGGGTATTACAAGGTACCTGAAATCATGGTTTGCCAATGGAATGCATTCCTGGTTTGCTGGAACCAGGCACGAATGCAATCACACACGTTCCTTGAACGCCGCTGGCGGTCGGCAAAAATGTAAACAAAGCATACCGGAGTTTGTCCCACCATTTCACATGAGTCACACGTATCAGATGCAACATGGCTTTTCTTGAATTTGCTGAGGAAAGAGTGATTGCTGCATTGGCTCTTCCAGTGGTGACACTTTAGAAGAAATAAGCGGCGGCGGCCAAAACCACGAGAAGGCAGGAAAGAGTGATTGCTGCATTGGCTCTTCCAGTGGTGACACTTTAGAAGAAATAAGCGGCGGCGGCCAAAACCACGAGAAGGTGGCTGTGGAGCTGCCTTCTCGTGACAAGGGAATGGCCTTATTTTTTCAATGAGGGCGATTTCAGCAGCCCTTTTCCATACTACCTGCCCAGATGCCATTATATCTGCAGTGTTGAATGAACGGCGAGATACATACAATACTCCTTCACCCAGCGTGGTGTGTTGTATCCGCTCCCCAATGTAAACAACAATTATCGACACGTTATTTCACCCGTGCATGATATAAAAGGTTATTTAAGCTTTCATAATTAATAATATATATAATAGAAAGTAAGGGGCACTCTAGGAGGGAATTATAACTTTTAGAAAATAAACAAAATACTGCAGTGTAGCCTTCAAGTTCTCCATTCAGCTCGCTCTGGTATCAGAGAAAACTTTTCGTACCAGAAATCGTTGACAGGAATGGATTTGAACCGAATCCAGTTTTGCCCACGAAATCCTCGGCGGCTACCACGGTTTCGTGGGCGGTTACCACGATTTCTTCGGCAAACCATGATTTCAGGTACCGTGTGATACCCTCTTTACGGGATTATGTCGTTTGGCTATAGATAGATAGATAGACAGTATTTTCTATGCCTAAATCGTAGAATACATTTTCTTACAAGAATCAAGCAAACTGGGTAAGTTTATCGCATTCAGTAACAAAATTAATGATTATTTCACTTGGTTAGTTTATAGTGTAAGCTTTTGGTATGGTATGTGATTTTCTTTTCCTCTGGCACCTCAGACAGTATCCCTGTTATGCATATAAATGAACATGGACAGAAATGAAGGATGGAGAGGAACCCGATAAAAAAAAAAAAAACTTATCTCACAAAGGAATTTGCTGAGGCCGACCTTTAATGTACGTCCTTGATTTATTTTCCATTTCTGAGTGTTAACTTCCCCTGCTCGATTAAGAAAACAAATTTTCAAACATGAAGTTGACACCCTTAGCACGCTGTATCGTATGTGCAGGTAAGTGCGTAGGTAAGGTGTATAGGTAGGTTGGTAGGTAGGTTGGTAGGTAGGAAGGAAAGAAGGTAGGCAGAAAGAGAAACGTAGAGAAATTCGTAAGGAAGTAACCAGGACGGCAGGTATGTAGGCAGGTAGGTTTGAATGTCTGCAGGTCGAGAGATACCTAGGGAGGTAGGTAGAAAGGTGATTAAGTAGCTGGTATGTAGGGAAAAGCCACAAGAAAACTTGTAAGTTAATCCTTTATATGCTAACGGAATAAGTTTTAATACCTGAGATCATTGCATAATAAAAGGTCTACCGTATAGGGCAAGAATAATACGAGACTTTGCATTTAGGACCCTAGCATGGTACCATGTAGCAAGTATGTGAGTATGATGTTTGGGTGCTTTTGTAAGGGCACATGTTTTTTAACAGTTTGCTGGATTTCATATCATACCTGGCCATTCATCCGTCTCGATACTCTCCATACTTGCCTTAAAATGGATTTCCCTCCTTGCCATCCCACGACTGCCTCCTTCTCATTGCCCACGTACTGGTTTGTATCCCGAGCATGGACGATAATCTTTTCTCACCGATACCCTATACTATGTTTGGAACAACATGCTTTGTAATCATCTGACAGTCATTCTCTATTAATGTATCAGAAATAACGGTTGCGAATGAACATTGTGTGAAGCTTTATGAGTCTGGTGTGAAGCTTTATGATTCTATGTAATACTGGTCAGAATAAAATGATCACTATTCGGCACCTTTTGACTCTCCGCCAATCAGAAATCAAGCAAATAACGAGCGATCATGCCGCTTTCCCAGTGCAACTTTGTCACTTCTTCGTCACACACAATCTTTGTAGGCTGTTGTGCTAGACACTGTCGCAAGAACCTTTAGGACGTGAAAGAGCTCCGGTGCCGAAGCCGAGAGTGGTTTTAAATGTATTGCATTTCCTCGGAGACTGTATTTGTGCTGAAAAGATACTGATATGGTGGACGCATGACTTGGCAAGCTCATTCTATTATATATATATATATATATATATATATATATATATATATATATACATAGAGAGAGAGAGAGAGAGAGAGAGAGAGAGAGAGAGAGAGAGTTGTATATATATATATATATATATATATATATATATATATATATATATATATATATATATATATAAATTTATATATATATATATATATATAAATATATATATATATATATATATATATATATATATATATATATATATATATATATATATATATATATATATATATATATATATATATATATATATATATATATATATATATATATATATATATATATATATATATATATATATATATATATATATATATATATATATATATATATATATATATATATATATATATATATATATATATATATATATATATATATATATATATATATATATATATATATATATATATATATATATATATATATATATGTGTGTGTGTGTGTGTGTGTGTGTGTGTGTGTGTGTGTGTGTGTGTGTGTGTGTGTGTGTGTGTGTGTGTAAAATCCTTCCTTCTTTCATTACCAGTGACTAACAATTCATTCTTGTCTCTTTCCTTACCACCTCATACTAAAGCCTTGCATGTCTGACTACGGAGATATTGTGTCGGAAAACATGAAGTCCTCCGAGAACCCCACTCTGGCAACCCTGGGGGATAAGCTGTTTTTAGACACAGAAACTACTGGTTCGGATCCTTACCGATTCCTGCTCAGTAAGGTTCTCGCTGGAACTCATGCCTTGATTTGTTTTTATGATTATCTCATCTTCACCTTGCATAAAGCAAAGGTTACGCATACCACCTACGTCATGAATGATAAGGTAAATATCCAAGGATGGGATTCTCAAAGGTATTTACGATGCCGTATCTCAAATTGGATTTCACAGGATGGCTAGTGACATAAGAATCTTTCTTTGTCTTGTGTCTTTTGTTAGAAACAGTTCCTGGTTACGAGAGGAAAATTGTCATGATTGTTATCTGTTTTGGATGGAAAGACTAATAAAGAAGACACTTTTCATGTCTCCAGTTCTTCCTGCAAAAACAGACCACAGTTACGACAGGGATTTGATCGTAAATATCTTCAAGTATCCCATCCCAGCATCGTTCAAAGAGGATTTTAATTTGATCATAAAAGTTTTGATTTCACAATACATAATATACTTCATTAAATCAATTTCCTCTTTAAATACTGTAGTGATTTAATGGAACAAACATTACTCAGTGCAGCTGATACGGGGTTAAGTTTATTAAGTCTGTGTCCTGTACAAGGAGATGGTGATTACTGTGCATCATCACAGCTCTACAAAGGCTATTTGGCGTGGTATCTGCGACGCAACTCTCCCTACACCACCATCATCTCTGATCACCTCACCCGACTAGTGGAGACCGGAATATATGCCAAGATGGTCGAAACTCATAAAACAAAGTTGATCGACAAAGGAACTCAAGTAAGTAAATTATCATGGTACATTTTATGTTAATTACAACATTCTTTGTAATGGATAAAGCAGAGGCCAGATGAATGATGGTCAGCGCACCGTTAGTGAGCCTAGAATTCTCAGGTGTTTAATCATAATCTCAGCTCACTTTCGTGAAATGTGCGCAGAAAGCCAGATACGTCGAAAAATATAAGAGTCAATGAAGTGAGTCACGCAACCATCAGTCTAAAGTCTTCTAAATTCTCGGCTCATCTTCAAGAAGCCAATCGATTCTGACAAGACCTCCCTTCATAATGCCTGTGTGATTGTAGTTTCGTCAATTAAGTAAAAAGGGGAAGGCGATGCTTGCCATGCAGTGTTGGTTAGAAATATTGTGTTTCATCCTATATAACTATGGACAGTGGGAGGATGTGTCAATATAGTTTCAATAATGGCTACACTGCGCCATGACTTGTAATCGTTATGGTAAATATTGCTAAGATTCAGATGATTCCATTCAACTTTGGTCAAATCCTGGCCACATTCATTACTTCAGTTAGTATTTAATTTTACCATGTGGTACGTTAACTACGTACAACATAGCATTAACAATGAGAAAAAATATCACTCACCATCGCGAGTAAGGGTGGTTGGAGTCAGGGCGAGGGTGGGGGAGACGGGTGGGTGAGAGGAGGGTTGGACGGAGAGTTTCATGTGCGTGAAGGAATGACATTATTGACGTAGCCAAGGTCTACAAAATCCTAACAGGTCGGCCACAGATTGGGAGCCTACTGCGCAGTGACTTCGCGCTTTTTTACCTACACACACACACTGACCATACTCAACCCAGCTCATAACATATCATGAAGAACTCCGGTGCACAGCAAATTTTTCCTGCTTGTTTCCAACATTCTCGGACGCAACAATGCCCAGTTACCATCCTGTATAGGGGTGTTGCACAAAATACACAACTGCAACCACAATCCACATCATCACATTATAACCTACGCTAACAAATCACAATTCCTACAACTATCGCATACTTAAACGACACCTATGCTATTACTGTCTCAACCAGAACTGCAACTACGAAAATTCCCACCACACACTAGCACCACAATCTTCCTCATTTTTTTACCACCACAAAACTCATAATTTCTGCCACTGTCAACGACCACCATTATATTCATCACTAAATACCACCATTACTACTACCAACTATTACCACTACCTACATCTAGTAGCACCAGCAGCAAAAAACACCATTTTACTACCATTAACCATTAACAACCATTACTACGACCACCAACTATCACCATTACAACCACCACAACTATCACCATTAAAACTACCACCAACTACTACCACAACCACTGTCCATCTACCATCATCACTATTACCACCTCTAACAACAGCCATCATTACGACGACCACCAACTACCGTCACTACCTACCACCACAGCTACCACCATTACTACCACTGTCAACCACCATTACAACTACCACCAACTACCATTACTACTACGCCCATCATTTACCTCCATTACTACTACCTTAAACTGTCACCATTACCACCAACATCAGCAACTACCAATACTACCACCCCAACTACCACCATTTCTTCACCATGAATTACCCCCGTTATTGCCACCATTACACTATCAATTGACACCATTTTTGCCACCATTACACAATCAATTGCCACCATTATTGCCACCATTACACCATCAGTTACCACCATTATTGCCACCATTACAACATCAATTGCCACCATTATTGCCACCATTACAACATCAATTACCACCATTATTGTCACCATTACACCATCAATTACCACCATTATTGCCACCATTACAACATCAATTGCCACCATTATTGCCACCATTACACCATCAGTTACCACCATTATTGCCACCATTACACCATCAGTTACCACCATTATTGCCACCATTACAACATCAATTACCACCATTATTGCCACCATTACACCATCAATTACCACCATTATTGCCACCATTACAACATCAACTGCCACCATTATTGCCACCATTACACCATCAATTACCACCATTATTGCCACCATTACTCCATCAATTGCCACCATTATTGCCACCATTACACCATCAATTGCCACCATTACTATCGTCAACTACCGCCATTAGCACCAATAACAACTACCACCATTACTACAACCAGCAACTCCCTCATCAACTACCACCAATATTTCCATCACCAACTACCACTAATACGACCACCGCCAACTGCCACCATTACTATCACCATCACCTGCAACCAATGCCACCACCAACAACTACTAACACTCTCAGTAAAAATAAATAAATAAATAAATAAATATTATGGAATCTGCTTGTCAGTTCATCTTATAATGACAGGAGGGTATGACATTCTGTATATCTGCCTCTTTGCAGTACATTTTAAGGTTACTATGATCCACGAGTGTTCCTTGACCATTTACATATATTTCCTACGAACACAGGTAAACAGGTTAGCCGATATCACAGCAGGAAATACAGCTTATACACAAGAGCCTCGAGGCCCCAACATGCCAGTCAGCACTTGTCCAGACTAAGCTGTCTCTGAACCACTTATCTCTTTAGACAGGTCGCAAAACACTTGCCCAAATGAGAACCGTTACTGAACAGCTACAACCACCACCACCACCACAGTCAAAGCTACCACCACTCACCACTATTACCACCACTGCAACTACCACCATTACCATCATCATAGCTGCCTCCACCGGCACCACCATCACCACAGCTACCATAACAACAACCACCACCTACACCAAGGCTAACACCATCACCACAGCAACCACCATCACCACCAACACCATCACCAACACCATCAACACCACCAACACGCACAACACAACCACAGCTACCACCATCACCATCATCACAACTACCACTACAATCATCATCATTGCAGTTACCACCACGACAGCTACCACCACCACTATCATCATCATCATCACAGCTACCATCACGATCACATCAGTCACAGCTACCATTACCACCACCATTACAATTACCACCTCCACCACCAACATCACAGCTGTCACCACCACCATCATTATCATCACCACAGCTACCATCAACATCACACCATTCACAGCTACCACTACCACCATCATCACAGCTACCACCACCACCACCATCATCACCACAGCTACCACCACCACAGTACCACCACAACCTTCATTATCATCACAGCTACTACCACCACAGTTACCACCACTGTCATCATCACAGGTATCATCACCACAGCTACCAGTACTACCACAACCACCAACACCACTATCATCACAGCTACCATTCCCACGATTATCACCATTGCTACCACCATCACCATCACCATCATCACAGCTACCTGTACCACCACCACTACAACAACAATCATCATCACAACTACCACCACTATCACCACCATAACTACCACCACCATCACCACCATAACTACCACCACCACCATCATCACAGTTGCCACCACCACCACCAACACAACCTACCACCATCACCACTATCATCACAGCTACCACCACAACCATGATCATCACAGCTACCATTTCCTCACAGCTACCAATTCCACTAACACTACCATCACCATCATCATCACAGCTACTACCTCCACAGCTGCCACCACCACTATCATTGTCACAGGTACCATCATCATCACCACCACCAGCATCATGGATACTGCGACCACCATCACCACCATCATCACCACATTTACCCTCATCACCATCACAGCTACCATCACCAGGACCATCACCAAAACCACCACCACAGCTACCACCACCACCACCATCATCATCATTCCAGCTACCTAGTATACCGCCATGAAAACAACTACCACCACCACCATCATCACCACAGCTACTCACGCCACCACAGCTACCACCACCACCACAACTATCACCATCTTGTGTTGAATAGAAGCGCCTGTTCATAGCATCAGTGAAGTAATGGACATCAGACTGTAGATATACAACTCTCTCTCTCTCTCTCTCTCTCTCTCTCTCTCTCTCAAGATGCATGAAACTCCACGAAAATGCCCGACCGCCTCTTCCCTGTGCATGTACTTTAACACCAATGGGTACAAATTTGGGGTCCAGAACATCTCTTCAGAAAATATCAGTTGACATCAAATAGAAGATGGCCCATCTGGAACCCAGTTCCAACCATCCTGCCAAGTTTCATCAAAATCCTTCTTTCAGTTTTGGCCGTGCTACACACACACACACACACACACACACACACACACACACACACACACACACAAATTATAGTAAATTAGATGTATGACAAGCATCACCACTATTAGGAAACACAAGTTACATACAGGAAGAACTGCACAGTGCTTGAAAGTACAGCCTATAAACAGAAAAATCGAACACTGCTTCTTGCAGGACAATGTCAGTATACAGTGTACCGCAAAGCAATGTGACAGATATGAAAAAAGGTAGAAATTGGATTCGTTAAGTATGCATAGACCTGTATGGTGGGCATAACCCTACTGGGTAGATCCTGAGTCTTAATCCCAGTACTTGGTCCTCCTCCAGCTCTCTATCTTCTACCAGCTCGTGCATAAACCTGTTACTGTTATCTAGACCTAGAACGGAGCATAATTGGCCGACAATTAAACCTCGACAAGTTCATACCAAACGTTTCATGGTTTGATGCGGATCTCAGTTGTCAGTTTGAATTAATTTGGGGGAATTTTCATTTTGAACTGTGATAAAAATTTAACTGTCGGGCAAAAATACTTTAGGTCAAATTAAAAGCAAAGAAGGAGATGTCATGCGGTGCTTATATAGGCCTGTGGCGGGTTATTCACCAACTATCCTGGGATACACAGCCATTGCATCGTCCAGGTTAACACAGTAACCTCTCCTAGGTAACTTCTAAGGGAGTTAACCACAAACTTCGGTGCTAAGTTACTCAGGCATCACCGAACCTCCCGCCACCCCGAACTTCCCGACACAACATAACAACTTATATCAGGGCCAGCTCGTATAGGTCCAGAATTATTCCTATATTTCACGGAATGAATCTGAAAATAATCAGTGAAACTGACACAACTTGTAACAGTGCTCCAGTCCCCATCTCAAATACTAAGCCCTCACAAGAAATAAGCTTGATACGTGATGAGTAGCGATAAACACTTTGCTAAATTCCTGCATTATACTGTGTGGAATCAGTGTTAAAACTGCTATGTTGCTATACTTTTTTGTTCACATAATAAGTGCTTCATATGGAATTAATCACAATTGTTGTTAGTAATGTGGGAATAGTATGATTAGTATCCAATATGTAATAAATAAAATATAATGGTTTCAAATAAGACACTGCAATATACAGTAAGTCATAAATGATTAACATTTGCCATATGATCAACTACTGCAATGTTGGAAGATGCAACCATCTGTGATCAGTCATTGTCCTAGCCATTTAATTCTTTAATATAACTATTGTAATATTTGTACACTGGTCGTGTGCTATATCATTAATAAAAATATAATTAGTATGAACAGATATTTCATATAACGATGGGGTATTATATCATTAATCTCAGTGTAAGAAATAATAAAGTTGTGCAACCATACTTTTTTTTTTTTTAAGAGACAGTGAATGGAGGAGAGAAAACAAAGGAAATAAAAAAAGCAAGTCCATGTGCCTAAAGGTATCCAGCATTCATAAAAAATATTTATAACAGCTGGATTTAATTAAAAGTGGCTTAAATGCTTGTGGGAAACAACCCCAGGAAGTGAATTCCAGAGAGTAGTAGTTCTGGGGATAAATGAATTATGATAAGCAGAGGTTCTGCATTGCGGAGGAGACAGTGTGAGTTCATGGGCGCTCCCAGCTGCCTGAGTATTTCGGGAGAAAATGTGAAGCGGAGGCACAATTGAAGCCAGTTCGTCATAGCACTCACGATAAAAATATCGGTAAAATAATGCTAAGGATGAAACATCTATACTTACTAATAATGGAGGAAGGTCCATCATAATGGCAGGATTATTGATTAATATACTGGCTTTATTTTGAATTTTGTCCAACTGCCTCAGCGCAACCGATCCACATCCACTCCACAGTGGTGAACCTAGGATATCATCTGTAGTGGATCTAGGAAATCTGACATCATTTAAAATTATGTGGGAGGATGAGGGACTCTTTCTGTTGGAGAAATTAATGTATTTAGTTTTCTGAGCATTAAATGAGACCAGATTTGTTTGTCCCCATTGATTAATACTGGAAAGGTCATTGTTCAGAGAAATTGCTGTGTTAATTTGGGAATTTATAATATCAGACTTATAAAGGCGGTATTAAATGTGAAAGAACTATAAACTGTCGAGTCATCAGCATAAGAGTGTATTGGGTTGTGAGTGACAGATAGGAGGTCATTTATATGAATGAAAAAGAGTGTTGGGGCCAAAACAGATCCCTGAGGTACCCCAGCATTTATGGAATGAAATTGGAAAAAATTCGATCTACCTTGACCTGTATTTTTCTATTATGAAGGTATGATAATAAAAAAAAGAAGAAGAAGAAGAAATTAGAGGAACCAGTGATGCAAGGCCATAGTGTGACATCTTAGACAATAAGGCCTGGTGCCATACTCTGTCAAATGCTTTTGAAATATCAAGTGCTATTGTGTGAGTTTCACCATGTTGGTCTACTGTTTTGTTAATCTGATGGGTAAGAAGGCAAATAATGTCTACAGCTGAATGCTCTTGTCTAAATCCATACTGCCGATCATTGATTAATTTATTGATTTCTATGTGCTTGACTATGTGTTTGTTTATTAGTGTCTCAAAAACTTTACCGAGAACGGAAGTTATAGAGTTTGATCTGTAGTTTGATGGATCAGAAGTTGCCCCCTTTTTAGGAACAGGATGGATATTTGCTTCTTTCCAAGAGGCTGGAAAACTTGAGGTACAGATGCATGAGCTGAAAAATTTTGCCAGTACAGGAGCCAACACTGAAGAGCAATGTTTAAGTACTATTGAAGGAATTCATCTGTACCAGTAGCTTTGTCTACTGAGAGATTCTGTAATACAGCTTGTACGTATCTCGTGTGAATCTTGAAAGAGAGTATTTGAGGGGAATTAAAATCAAGCACAGGAATATTGTGATTTTCTGTATTTAGGGTTGAGTTTGTTGAAAATATTTCGACAAGAAGGTTGAGGTTTTCCACGTGAGTCATTTAATAGATTTCCACTGGGGGACTGTAACAGTAAATTGGAAGAGGTGGTAGAGAAGTTAGATTTGAATGAATTAAGGGTAGACCAGAATATTTTGTTATCATTTGGCTTGTTTAGTAGTTTGTTAGCTTGTCTTGAGGAATGTTTGACTTAGAAAGATTGATAATAGTTTTGGCATGGTTTCTGATATTTCTATAATAATTAAAGGTTTCTTTAGTTTTGGTCCTTGTATAAGTGTTATAGGCTATTGTTTTATGTTCTGTTACTCTAGAACAATTGTGGTCAATTACTCTAGAACAATTGTGGTCAAACCATTTAGGAGAATTACATCTTTTTCTGTAACTCTGATGGGAAATAAATGTTTCCATAACGACTTTAATGAAATCCTGTATGTGGCCCAATGTGGAGTTTGCATCTTGAGAGAAAAAGGAGGTTCAAGGAACATCCATGAAAAAATTTTGGAGACCCTCTCAGTCTGCCCTGTCGTAGTGCCATTTAGTCACCACGACAGGTTCAGAGCAGGAGGGTGTGGTAAGTCTTGACCTGGTGGCTTGTATCAGACAATGATCCGAGGATCCGAGGGGGGACTTCACTTCGACGATATAATTATCTGAATTGGCTGTTAGAAACAAGTCCAATAGGTGGGAATTTTGATGGGGGTTGTCTGGTATAGGGCTAGGATGATTAACTGGGTTAGATTAATTGAGTCTGCAAATAGCTCACATTTAGGTTAAAATCTCCCAGGATAGTAATTTCTGATGCGGTATTAATGTTGAGGACACTTAGTTGTGAAGACAGAGAGTCAAATAAACTCGGCTTTGGAGGGGCATTGGGGGAACGATAAACACAACAGAAATACTTAATTTTACCAAAAGAATTTAATTTGTATATGGAATAGTCGAAATAAGGACAATTAAATTTAGTATTCTTCTCCATGGCAATTTCTGATTAGCAAGACAACTTACTCCTCTTTTGGGTTTGAGATTTTAAATCAAGATAACCAGGAAAATTAAATCTAGTAAATTAGAGGTGGAGCTTACCTAAGTCCTCGTCAAAAATAACAGATCTGGTGATTCAAACTGGAGGAAATTGTGAACATAGTTGATGTTGGAGTGAAGTTCCCTAATATTGCAGAGGAAAAATGTACTGCATTGACATGCAGCAGTTTAGGGGCGCAGCAACACTGAAGGTGGCACAGTCTCTTGATGATGACCGGGAGGGCCCTGTGCAGACGACCCAGCCCTGCCGGTGGTGGTCATCCGAGAAACTACCCCATTAATTCCCAGTATAGCAGCAGCCGTGGTCCTTTTTATCGGGTGAAGGGGCAGTGATGTGCTGTGGAGTGTGTATGGTATGTAATGACAAGATCGGTGTTTTATGGGGAAAGGATAGCTGGTTTAAGGCATCGTGATATAATGTGCATGTGTGTGTTGTGTAAGGAGGGCAGCCTGATGCCCTCTGATGTGTGAGACAGAAAGATGTGTAACCAGCTACCAAGGCCTGGGAGAGAAAATGGAATCCAGGCTATTCCTTGAGTCTCTTGTTACCTTGGCGGTAGTAATTCCCTGGGTGGGACTGCCTACCCCCACTACCCCTATCTTACTATGTACCGCCTAATGTACAATAAATATAAGTGTTGTTTAAATAAGGATGATGACAACCTGGATGTAAAGAGCATCTGTTACTCAGTTATGTCAATGCCATTATTCCAAATGGTGTATGACGTTCACTTATATTAACACCAATAAAGTGCGCTTTGTGAGTGTTTGATAATTGAACGAGCGCCATGTTATCACAATTTCCATGTGATATACACAGTATTACGACGGGAGATCTTTTTTAATTTTATTTCGTAACTGCCCAAGCCTACCAGACCATCACGCTAAGCAGAAGCTAATAACTTTACTCTTATGTGAAGTAGGGTTCACTTTCTTCCGGTGTGTGATACATTCACTCAATAATTTTTTTTACCAAATATTCACCCATAAAGGCGTAAGAACCTCTAGGAATCTCGAGTTTTCCAAGGGAGTGTTCGGTTCTAATTGGTGAACACCAGGCTGCTTATTTCCAAACTTAACTGAGAGTAAACGTCGCTCGCTTCGCTCGTTAGTTCGTAATGATATTTGGAATATTGTTCTAAACCGTAGAAAATGTGATAATTTTACACCAGTAAACATATTAAAAGTTGCAGTACCAGAAAATAGTCAAATATTATATTTACGGCAATATTATTTTGTGTTTATTATACTAGTAAAGCATCAAAGAGACATCAAAGTAGTCATATTAAAGTAGTACTAAGAATAGTATTATTGAATTATAATAATAATGCTAAATTATATATCACAGAGTGGATATGCATTACACAATGATATGAAGTGACCTACTGTATATATCAAGTGTGGACAATTGAATGTCAACTTGGGTTTATGAAACATTATGTTGCTGAATGACTGTAAAGCCTATAATATAAACAGCATATATAGTGTGAAAGAATGCAGTTTTACATAATCTGTTTCATCAGAGACTACCAAGACCACCAAGTATTGTTTTATAATGGTAATACTCAGGCCCAGCACTACTGAAAACATTCCTTTACATATATTTTTTCACCAGCTTAACAAGAAGCCGTTTGTTATTATTACTATTATTACTGTTTATTATTATTATTATTATTATTATTATTATTATTGTTATTGTTGTTGTTGTTGTTGTTGTTGTTGTTGCCGTTGTTATTATTATTATTTATTTTATTTATGTATTTATTTATTTTTACTGCTACTACTACTACTACTATACTATACTACTACTACTACTACTACTACTAATAATAATAATAATAATAATAATAATAATAAAAATAATAATAATAATAATACTATCAAGAGAGAGAGAGAGAGAGAGACTTATCGTCCGACACTAGGCATTATGAAACTGAGTTGGATGTTGTAACTCTGTGGAAAACTTTGTATGGTGTCAAAGATTACCTCCAAGATGACTTGACATAAGAATTATCTGCATTCTTATCGAGTAATACCATCCATCCATCCATCGTCCAAACCTGTGTTACCCATGAGGAGCGTAGGAGCCTGGAGCTAGGCAAGCTGATCATGACATTTAAAATAAGAGGGATCAACCTCATTCATCCCTGAGTGGCATTACGTGAGCAATAATCCCCAACCGTCCCCTGGATATAAACCTGCACCGGTTCAATCGCATTCGAGCACCTTAATTACCCACTAAACCAACAGGCACCATAGTTTGATTATCTGGTTACCACCCAGGGTAGTAAATTGTTTCCTGGTGTACAGGAAACCATTTGGCTTGTCACTCAATTTATAGTCACCCACAGCCAGAATGCGGAGGAAAGAATGGATGAATGAACAACATAAGAGTAAGGAACGAAAGAAAGAAGAGAGGAAAGGGCAGCCACCCGACAGCAGCACTACACCTGGTGAGTGGATGGTGAGTGCCCCCACCTACCACAGTAATACCAACTAAGGTATATAAAGGAACCATTCATGAGAGTATGTACCGAGATCATTCCCGAATTTGGCACACACGATGCCAGCAGCAATTACATAACAGGGGTTAGCAAGGAAGGATACCAACAATATGAGAGAGAGAGAGAGAGAGAGAGAGAGAGAGAGAGAGAGAGAGAGAGAGAGAGACCAACGAGGCAGAGGAGGGAAGGGGTGTTCACGGGAAAAAGAGGACAAGCCATGTAGTGCTTAGGTCACTCAGATGTGTACGGGTGGGAAGCTGTACAGCGACAGCGTATACACAACTACGGCAGGTGTGGAGCAGCTGTGTACTGGAGCTGCATTGTGCAGTGGCGGTGGCAGCTGGGACAGCGCCCAAGGCTGGTAGCCAATTGGAACTGGTGTTGGGGAGGACGTTATCACGGACAGAACTTTAACCTGTTCAGTAAATTCAAGTCTTTTTTCCCCTTTTTTCTATCCACTTTGGTCGTTCAATTTGTTGCTGATAGCATTGTTGGAGAGGCTGGGTTCGGATTTATACTTTCGATTTGATTTTTAAATAATGATGAAAGGTCACGTACTTCATCCCTTGTATTAGCTGCGAACTTTGTCCATTTATCGTAGCTGACTCTGTGCAGGCCTAATTTTTTTTCTCCTCACTTCAACTAATTTAACGAATGTTAGTATAAATTTACTTCAAAAAAATGCATTCCTGTCTAACGAAAAGAAGGGATTAGTATTATTCCTTCCTGCTTGCCTAAATGTATGAAAGTAAAAGTCTTAATCAGGTGTAATGAACAACAAACAACATTTTCGTAACATGAACGTATTTTTTAACTCACTGTCTAACACTGTAATACGTATATTTCCTCCGAAGATAAACGATAATTTCAAGGACGACATAGGTTCTGTGTGTTAAGGAAATGACTATTGGCATATGACTGTGTGTTTCAGGTTCGTGGTGACGGGGTGCTGAACCTGAGGCATCTACAGGGCGTCTTCATCGTGCTGGCGCTGGGCCTGTTTGCTGCCTCTCTCACCCTGATGATGGAGTGCCTAGTCTAGCCAAGTGTAGCCTAGCCCTAGCCCTTCCTCAATCCTGCTTCACCTCAGCCTTCCCTCCCCCCTGCCTCCCCTATCCCTCGCTTCACCCTGCCTCATCCCAGACTTCTCCTCACCCTGCCTCATCCCAGACTTCTCCTCACCCTACCTCACCCCAGCCCTCCCTCCACTGCCTCATCCCAGACTTCCCTCCACCCTGCCTCACCTAACCCTCCCTCCACTCTGCCTCATTCCAGACTTCCCTCTACCCTGCATCACCCCAGCCCTCCCTCCATTCTGCCTCATTCCAGCTCTTCCTTTCCTGCCTCGCCCCAGCTTTCCCTCTAACCTGTCTTTTCCTAGCTCTCCCTCCATTCTACATTAGTCCAGCCCTTCCTCCACCCTGTCTCTGCTCAGCCCTTCCTCCACCCTGTCTCTGCTCAGCCCTTCCTCCACCCTGCCTCTCCTCAGCCCTTCCTCCACCCTGTCTCTGCTCAGCCTTTCCTCCACCCTGCCTCTCCTCAGCCCTTCCTCCACCCTGCCTCTCCCAAGTCTTTCGTTTACCCTTCCTCATTCTGGCCCTCTGTCTAAGTCCACCTTTCCTCCTACTCAACACCAAAAATTTTCGGTCAGGGGCAGGCGCGGCCGTGAAATTGGGTGAATATAATCCATTCAAGTGGCCTCACTGGAGGAGGGTGGACGCGGCCTTGAACTTCTATGAGATATAGTAATTCTGATTTCCTGCTCGCTATCAGCCTTGAACGAGCATTTGGTGTGGTCACAGCCTTACCCTACCTATCCTAGCCATTCAGTTGTGCTCCTTAATAAATATCTGGTAAATTGTGTATGATCTTCTCTCTACATGCGGCATGTAATTCACCGTGTCGGTCAGGATCACTTGATGGTCGTGATCGTCAGCTTTTACCCTCCCGGAAGGGAGCTGAGAGCTCATACAGTATAGTCCGATCTAAGGGCAAGGCTGTCACCTTTACACACGCACACACCCGTCCCCTTGCTCAAGGGGGACAGTAACCACCCACTTCGTCAGTGAAACTTTTCGCAACCTGAGCGAGGCGCGAACTCCCGTCCACCAGTTGGCAAGCGAGAACGTTACCACTGCACCAGCGAGCGGTGTGTGTGTGTGTGTGTGTGTGTGTGTGTGTGTGTGTGTGTGTGTGTGTGTGTGTGTGTGTGTGTGTGTGTGTGTGTGTGTGTGTGTGTGTGTGTGTGTGTGTGTGTGTGTGTGTGTGTGTGTGTGCCAACTACCTTGTCGTGACAGTGGGTATGCATACCCCGTAAATCTTGTTGGCCGTACCAGGCAGGAGAGATACTCTCCAGACTCAACAGGAGCTATACCGGTAGACATTAATGTCATATAATAATTATAGGCATGCAGTAATATAGGCATTAGTATTAAATCATAGCACAATACGTACCACTTGCATAACATGCAATGCCTAGTGTTCAGTGGCAGACGTATATATACATCCTCTAACCAGAATGCAAAACACAACATTTTCTAGATGATCGAGAATCCTATTATGCAATAAATACGTGGGGTAACTGCTAAAAGCCGGTTAGCCCATGCGATGGAAAAGTACTAGACATTACACATTGAGCAGTATATATTCTCAGAAACTGAATGGAACAGTCAGAGAGCCTGAAGAGACAGGAGAAGCAGGGCCGGATTTACCTACTTGTGGGCCCCAGGCCAAAATAAGATAAAATAAGTTTTATCTTATTTTCTTCACTTTATTATAGGGCCTAGTCTGTGGCCCACCGAAGAACCACCCCATGGAAGGCCACTGTGGACCTATACTTATTGTACAGGGGCCCCATACTCCGGGCCCTATACTTATTGTACAGGGGCCCCATACTCCGGGCCCTATACTTATTGTACAGGGGCCCCATACTCCGGGCCCTATACTTATTGTACAGGGGCCCCATACTCCGGGCCCTATACTTATTGTACAGGGGCCCCATACTCCGGGCCCTATACTTATTGTACAGGGGCCTCATACTCCGGGCCCTATAGCCTACTTATTGTACAGGGGCCCCATACTCCGGGCCCTATACTTATTGTACAGGGGCCTCATACTCTGGGCCCTATACTTATTGTACAGGAGCCCCATATTCCGGGCCCTGTGCTTATTGTACAAGGGTCCTTATGGTTGTGAATATATTATATAATGAAATACTCGGTGTACACTTGAAACAAGGTTATACGCTGGCACACTGCGCAACAAATTAGTTTCAGTGGGCCCCCGGATACCGGTGGGCCCTAGGTCAATGGCTTACTTGGCATATTGGTAAATCTGACCCTGCAGAGAAGGCAGAAGAGGATTGAAGAGACAGGATAGTGTAGGAGGTTTGCTGTCACGCTGACAATACGTGGGTCCATTCACTCTGTCCATGACATCACGATATAACTGTGTCACAGTAAATCCCGTAACCCAAGAGTGTCTATATCTCACCTCCACTTAAGATACGAGACAGACAAAGGGGCAAGGGAGCCAGAACAGCACCTAACTCAATATAAAACCACAACGAACTATCCAACGCCTCACGACTTTATATTGGTAGCAAAGATTCTGCACATCATGCACATTATCGACAGTGGTTTTCACCTATATTGATCCCTACCTATCCTATTAACACTGGTGGCAACCAGTAAAGATCGGTGGTTCAAGAAGATATAAGATAAGCAGCAAAAGATGAAGTGAAAGAAGAAAGAAGATAGAAGCGGCAATGAAAAACGATAAAGAAGACAATTATTACAAATTTCTAGGACACAATTCTATGATTTACAAGTCTACAATCAACTTCGATCTACAACAACTATCTACGATGCAGCTCTGTGATTCAACAAACAGATACAACAGCTATCAACGACTTACAACTCTAAAGCTCTACAAGCTCTACAAGTTAAACACAAGACTAAGTGAAACAGATGAAGAAAGATGTGAAATGAGAAAGTGACGTAAGGAGGCAAGGCAGAGGAAAGAGTAAGGAGTAAAAGCTGTTGACCCACCAGTGCATGTTGTTTTGAAGCATGCAAACTGTCAACAGCATAACATCCACCCCTGATGCGGCAATCTGAGGTAGCTCCTACCACCATCCTCCATCACAGCAACCTCCCACCAGTACCACCATCACCTACCAACATTACTTTAGTGTGTTAAATACTTATTCTTTTCAAGGTTGCATTATTTTACTAGCACTTAATCATTTATATATATCTCTAACTTACATATACCTAAAACAATTTACAAACTTTTATCAGTAGTAAAGTTATCTCAGTACAATATACTAACAATAACTATCAATCTATCTATCTATATACCTAGGCTGCTTCCCCCAAGGAAAGGGAGGTAGCCGAGGCAGGACGACACACTCCCCATTTACTCATCCATTCAAACACATTCATTTTCATCTTAGCCCCAAAGGGGAGAAGGGACAGATCCTCACCGCATCACACTGCACAAAGGTCAACTGTGCAGTGCAGTCAGTGACATCCGCAGCAGGGCCCGATAGCAGAGCTGGTTTACCCCTGCCACATCATAATAGACCCATCCCCTTACCCGCACCTGACCTGACTAGCTGATTAGACCAAATGCAGGAGATTATCCCCTCAGGGCTGCATCATTTATTCATTCACAATTTCTCTCCATTTATTTCTGTCACGCACAGCCACTCTTCCTTGCTCAACAGACATCCCTCTCGCATCCAGCGCTCTCTTCACACTGTCCATCCATCCTATTCGTGGTCTCCCTCTCAGCCTTACACCTCTCACATCAGATCTAGTTATCTTTTTCACCAATCGCTCATTATCCATTCTCTCCATATGCCCAAACCATTGCAACACCCTCTGATCAACTCTACCAGCCATCTCCCGAACAACTCCAGTTCTCCTTCGCACTTCATCATTTCTCACTCGATCCATACGCGTCACTCCACACATACTCCTCAGACACCTCATCTCCATTACATTCAAACTTTTCCTCTCTGCTACACCCATATTCCATGTTTCAGCCCCATATAACGCAGTCGGTACCACAACACCTTCATACAGCCTTCTTTTTACATCCATTCTAAGCAAACGACATCTAAACACTTTTTCATTCCTCCCAGCACCTTACCTACTTCATTCATTCTAAATTTCACTTCTGCATCTATTCTTCCATCCACAGCAACATGTGACCCTAAATATTTTAAACACTCAACCTTCTCAAGCAACTCACCATTCAAAACTATATTCATCCCCCTACCATCTACCAACCTCGTACATTTCATCACATTACTCTTATTCTCATTTACTTTCAATTTCCTCCTTTCACACACCCTTCCAAACTCCTCTACCAATCTCTTCTTTGAATCAGCCACCAGTACCGTATCATCTGCAAACAGCAGCTGCTTCAGATTCCACTCTCCACCATCTACATTCACCAGACTCAGACCTCCACCTAACACTCTTGTACTCACCTCCCTTACAACACCATCCATATAAATATTAAACAACCAAGGTGACATCACACATCCCTGTCGCAGCCCCATTCTCACGGGAAACCAATCACTCACAGCATTTCCCACTCTTACACACGCTCTACTATTTACATAAAAACTTTTCACCCCTTGTAGTAACCTACCATCAAGTCCATACAATCTTAAAATAGTCCACAAAGCCTCCCTATCAATTCTATCATACACTTTCTCTAAATCCATGAGTGCCCAAAACACATCCTTGCCTTTCGCTAAATACTTTTCACACACTTGTCTCACAGCAAACACCTGATCCACACATCCCATCCCTCTCCCAAAGCCACACTGCTCATCACCAATCACTCCCTCTGTAACCTCTCTAACTCTCATAATTAACACTCTGCCATACACCTTACATACAACACTCAACAGACTTATACCGCTAAAGCTAGTACATTCATGCTTATCACCCTTTACTTTATACAACGGGACCACACAAGCACTTGCCCAGTCAACTGGCACCATACCTTTCACAAAGCACACATTCATCAATCTTACTAACCAGTCAACAATAGTCACTCCACCACCCTTTAGGCATTCCACAGCACACTCATTCATACTTGCAGCTTTTCCTGTTTTCATCTCCTTTACTGCCTTCTTCACTTCCTCCTTCGTGATCGAAGAATCATTCAGCCCTCCCAACACATTTATTCCTTGTACCCTTCCATCCGCCACAATCTCAGCCACCCTTTCCTCCTCTACATTTAACAATCTTTGAAAATACTCTGCCCATCTCTTCCTTACTGCATCCATCTCAATTAACATCCTTCCATCCTCTGCTTTTACTCGCTCTTCCTTCCCAGACTCTCCCTTTCACACCCTTTTCACCTCCTTCCAGAACATTTTCTTATTCTGTAGAAAATTCTCAGTCAACCGCCTACCGCACCTCTCATCTGCTGCCACTTTAGCATCACGCACAGCCCTTCTCGCCTTATTCCTCATTTCCTTATACCTCTCATATGACACCTCATCCTTCCTCTGTAGCCACACTTCATATGCACGTCTCTTCTCAGCCACAACCATACTTACTTCCTTGCACCACCATTCACTTCCTTTTCTTACACCACCACCCACACGTCTCACGCCACACGCCTCTTCTGCATGCCCCACCACAGCACTCCAACTGCCATTCCTCCTCCACACTGCCATTTTCCTGATCTTTCAATGCATTCCACTCATCTTTCAATTTCTCCTGATACTCTATCATTTTCTCTCTTTTATCCAACTCACTCACTTTCAAAACCTCCCTGCCACACCTAACTCTCCTAGCTCTCACCCATCTCTTACCTACTCTTAACTTTCCCTCCACCAGGTAGTGGTCAGACATACCTCCACCCTCCCCTCTCAGAACTCTCACATCCAACAATCTTCCTATTACATTCCTAGACACAACCACATAGTCCATCAAAGCTCTATCAACAACCCTTCCACCCTCCTGTCTCACCCTTGTATACTTATAAATATCTTTCTTCTCAAACAGCGTATTTCCAATTACCATCTCTCGCTCAATACACATCCCTATCATTCATTCCCCATTTTCATTTCTTCCAAGCACACCATGCATACCAACTACACCTTCAACTGCTACATTTCCCACTCTAGCATTCAGATCTCCCATCATTACCACATTCACATTCGCTCCAAAACTCAGCAGACACTCATCAACATCATTTCAGAAAGACTCCCTCTCTTCTTCATCCCTTTCACTACCAGGCCCATATGCACTCACAAACACCCACAACTCACGTTCAAATTTCGCTTTCACCCACATCAGTCTCGATGACACCTCCTTCCATTCAGTCACACACTGCTGTACTTCCGGACTCACTAACAAGGCCACACCTTCTCTTGCCCTTCCTCTATCAACACCTGACAATCTTCCATTCACACTTCCAAACATAGACTCACCCTTCCCTTTCATCTTCGTTTCACTCAAAGCTAACACATCCAACTTTCTTCTCACAAACATTCTCCCAATCTCCTCGCTTTTAGCCTCAATCGTACTACATCCACGCACATTCATAGACCCAATCTTCAGGGTATGGGGATGACAATAAATAGCAATTATATACATCATTCACTTATATTTCCCAACTACATAATCATCATATCTTAGTGATAGACATTATACACTTTATACTGATATATAGTACAGTTTTTATGATTAAATTAATGAGCAATCAAGAGAACTGTAAAATGCTGTCTAGGGAGTAATACCATTATGTTAAAACATCACGTTTACTGTCAGATGAATCAGCATCATCATTACCTAATAGCCATACACAAGTAGGAACAGAAATTTAGCACAAAGAAACAAATAACCAAACAAAAGCAGGAAATCAAAGCCACCAGAAAGACAAAATAAATAACATCAAACAGATGAAATTTACTCTGAAGTAAATAATGATGACGGTTGATCAAAGTGGTAAGACATAAGCAGTGAGGATTTTAGAACAATCTTACTTATGATAATATACAATAGAACCAGATGACCTAAATATGAGAGTACACAGATCACGAAACATACTGTATATGATTTAGCTTCATATTACAATTGCAAGGGAATTCAAGGACAAATGGACGGACAACCAATTAGCAAAACGAATGAAGCAAGTAAGAGTGCATACTTCATCCACAAAGTTTCTGCACTAATTTGGTACCAGAGTATGCTTATCATAAGAACAAAAATCTCAAAAAATTTTGGGGTACTCAGAAAAACATATACGATATCCAAACAGTGCCAGATGAATGCCAACAATATTTTTTAGAAAAAAAAAAACATGAAAAGGAAAATAATAGCTATTTTTTTTTCAGCTGGAATTAATCAGGGACGTTGCTTAGCTGACAATTTGCTTAAGTCAGACAAGCTTTTGAGAGCTCAAACATATGATGAGTGTATGACAGAAATCCTTAGGAAATTCTCTGAAGGCAAGAATATTTTAGTTGGTATAGCCCCAGAACTACATAAATTTGTGGACCTACTAAGCTAAACACACTCCAACTCAGAATTGGGTGAGATAACGGCAGATGTATCCACCACTGAAAGGAGCCTGTTAGGTAGCACAGAAAACTCACAGAGGGATGAAGCAGGCAATATGTCACCAATGTGTGTCATTGACATAACTGAATATATAGCAACATTACATAAATTGCCTGAAAGAATGCTGAGAATCACAAAAACAAAACCATTTATTCCAGAAATGTATTTATTAGATTTTGTATATGAAGTGGAGCTGAACTGTAACAAAGTCAGTATGAATGAATTATCACAGTGCAATAAGACAGGGATGAAATTAGCAGAGACTTGGAGGGATAAATAAATCTAGTCCAAGCAAAGACCAAAGACAGTCTCGACCATAGTACAGACAAAGAAACAGTCAGCTGAACTCAAGAACTCACTCACGCACACCAGGCAACAGGCAGGCTCAGAATTTCGGGCAAAGCCAAAGCAGACAACATGCTACAAAAAGACCAGATTATGCTAAATCACCTCGTAGGTCTGTCAATAGACATAGGTTGATTGTAATCAGTTCGTTTTCACCACTCACCACTAATAGCGATGAGCGTAGATTGATTGTAGTCAGTGCTCGCCACCAATATCTATGAACAGAGTCACAGCCAGAAATATAATTGGGGGGGGGGCATAAACCTAGCCCCTCCCCCGCATGCCTCGCATTTAAGGACACAGTGCACTATACTGAGTTGCCTGTAGGTATTTGCGCTGATAAAATTAACCGAGAAATATGCTTTTTATAATCATGAAAGGCTTTGTCCACCTCTTGCATCGTAAAAGGTAGAGTTCCTGCTAGTAAGACAGGTCCACCAATGATATACTGCCGAAAATCATCATCAGTATTGGAGTGTATCATCACAAACTGATCAGTTGCATTTCTCAGTTCCTCTCCTTTCCCAAAACCTCATTGTACAACTCTTTTTCCCTACTTTTAACACTGTGCCAATATATGTTTTTTTGCCATAATCTACATCACAGCATATTCTCTCTTTAGGGCATGCATGCAAACTGAAAATGAGAAATATCTACTTTTTGGCACCCAAAACCACCATAAATACAGCAAACTATAAAATATAGTAATATATAATGCGTGAAAAGTAGGTTTTTCCTTGTGAAAATCACAAATAAAATTGTTGTCCCAACTCACCCTGGGTAAAAAAAAAATGGTGGCCGAGTCGAGACAATTGTCTATTAATCCTTCAGCACTGCTCTGCTGTAAATGACAGAAAAACTATAACAGTTGAAGATATCAACCAACAAAAAGTAGACCTTTAACTCTAAAACTGACTGGGAGAGGAAAATTGGCAAAATATGTGTATTTTAAAAAATGGACTTTTACAAAGGTCAAAATGCTACCCTTTCATATTTGCACATTTTTCATGCATTATTCGTGGTTCTATAGAAAACTAGTAATAACAACATTTGTAAAGTTGGGGCAGGGTTGTTGAATGGGCACCATAAAATAGAAATGTGTCAGCATTTGACATTGCAGTGCCCACTGTTCCAACTCACCCAGTGTCCCCGCTCTGTCCTAACTCACCACACTCAATGCTAATGTCTGTGAAAATCCATCGTCTGTTAAATACTTCACTTAATTCAATGATGATTTGTTTACTTCAATGATGGTTGCCACACAGGGCACAGGTAGCTAACGCCTGAAATATATTACAAGGAAAATCTTAAGCAATCATTGGATTCCAGTTTCTGCGTGCACCTACACTTATGTAGAGCTCATAGCATGACATTATCGTTTGTTATTATTACTGGCAGTAATAACATCCTCTAGATTGTAATGCATTTGCTAAACATAAACTGACCTTTTAGAATTTGAACTTATGAAGTCCAATATACTTGATTGCTGCAGCTGCTTCCATTTCATAATAAAGTGATCCAAGGGAACCCACAGAATACGTCTTTTCACTTCTTGTCACAGTACAGCGTGCAAGCAGCATAATTAGCAAGTTGTATGTACTGGTCACTGGTGCAACACGATCTGATGAGAGTTGACTGATGACTGATAGCACAGGCGGGTGTTGAGTGAGTGACACTCAGCTGATGGCCGGTAAACACTGTCACGATAGTTTATTTTTCTTGCCAGTTCTGCCACATGTAGGCCTACATGCCCACAGGTACTCCTAACTAGTTAAATACATTAAGCTATTAGTAGCAGAGTTTCCCGTTTTGAAGATAATATGTCATAAGGTACATAAGGAAATGAAAATTTTGCAGAGCGGCACACGTTTCTTGCTTCCTTTCCTGCCTCCTCTCCTCGCCCATCCGGGCACCAACGGCTCCCCGTGCGTAAATTCGAGTATTTGTCTCGCACCTAAAGTAAAATAAGTCTGATAAAGTATATGTATTTATATATAAGACTTTTTTCTCAGAATTGCATATATTTTAAGTTCTCCAAATATGTGACATACCGATAATTACACCCTCGATTAAACAAGAATTCAACATTTAAGATTCGCAGTCTATTCTCGAACACACATAGAACATTTGGGGAGGGGCCGGGCCCCCGTGCCCCCCCCCCCTGGCTGCTCACTGTCTATGAACATGGTTCGTTGTTATCACTCGCCACCAATATTAGTGAGTGTAGCCATAAGTACATGTAGAGATACTGTAGATTGTCGAAGCACCGCCTAAATAAAGTCATGAGACGTACTTAGTAAAATGGTGTGTCGTTGGCTAGAATGAAAAGGTACAGTAGGTCTCTCTCTCTCTCTCTCTCTCTCTCTCTCTCTCTCTTTGTTATCTTCACCCATTTTTTATCAGTGAAGTGAGTTAGAGCACTCTTGGTTTATGGAGTTTATTGTACACGATTATATTGAATTCTAATTTACAGTGTAACATAGCGTGACGGCAAAACCTCCTAGCTGACCCTATCTCCTGCCTTCCGCCCTGATCGTATTCTCAGGCCTTCTCTAACCCCTTCTGACCTGAAGGGAATCTCTCTGACAGTATGTACAGCTTGGAAAGGATGTGTGTGTGTGTGTGTGTGTGTGTGTGATGTAGTGACTCGTAGATTTCCGGCACATGATCAGGAGTGTTTGATATTGCTGATCAGTCTAGGCTACTGGATGTGTAGTTGTCTCTTGGAGAACTTCAGACATAACTGTTTTACAAATTGTTACCTGTAGCTATATAGTTACATACCATAGTTACATACAGTACTGCGTCATTACATATTATGCCTACATATCGCTCGCTCATGCTGAACTATCGTACCAATGACAGTACAGTAAATATTGTCATAACATATTAATGCATGTTATATACACATTACAATCGGTTTGTAATCTAAGTGGGATACATAATATTGTAAAAGTAACATAACTGAGGGGATATTGTAACCTAATTGCAGTTACATCGTGTTAACCTCTTTGCGCCTCACGTTCCCAATATGGGAAGGAACTGGGCATGTTCAGAACTTAATAAAGAAGGGAACCTCGGGGTAGGGACCTACGAGCTTCATGACTATGAGCCGACAGGAGGGGGGGGGGTGCCTAGCACCCTTCCAGCAAAATCCCTCGCACAGGAGCTCTGGGCACTAAGGGGTTAATGCAATTGTAGTTACATTGTGTAAATGCAACTGTTATGCAAGTGTGGCTAACATAACTTTGTGTTAATGCAACTGCTACATGGTTGCAATATAACTGTAGTTACTGTACATCCTGTCAGTACAACTGTAACATGATTGTGGTTGCAATAAAATTGTAGTTACATCGTGTTAATGCAACTGTTACATAATTGTGGTTACATCTTGTTAATGAAACTGTTACAAAATTGTAGTTACATCTTGTTAATGCTGCTGTTACATAATTGTGGTTGCAGTAAATTTGTACTTACATCGTGTTAATGCAACTACTCACAAAATGTGGTTGTAACAAATTGTAGGTACAGAACTGTAGCAATTGTAACATAATTGTAGTAATGCTAGTGTTTGTAGTTACACAACTGTAGCAATTGTAATATATCTGCAGTAATGCTAGTGTTTATAGTTACATAATTGTAGCAATTGTTGTACAATTGCAGTAATGCTGGTGATTGTAGTAACATAACTGTAGCAACTGTAACATAATTGTAGTAGTCACAAGTGTGGTCATTGTAGCTATATAACTGATACATATGTTCATAATTTATACAATAATAGCCAAACAATCATATAATGAATCAGCCATACTTAATGGACTTATTCATTTGAAACTCCATAGGTGTATTGGCTTAGTTATGTTGTACAGTTTATACTTAAATGATATTATATGTATATAACCCCATATTTTGTTATTTTATGTAAAATTAAATAAATAATAGCTACAATATATACATCGTACACTTAGCTGCGTTTGTACTAAACATCTATTGATACTATAGTCCCCCCAGAGTTGTGAAGTCTACTTGATATGTTTGCTCATTTTTAGTTTCATCTTTAGGTATTGGTTGTAAGTACTAATGTTAGTACAGCATACTGTTGCTGGCTCCATTTGTGTT
This sequence comes from Coenobita brevimanus, assembly GCF_032717465.1. NCBI lineage: Eukaryota > Metazoa > Arthropoda > Malacostraca > Decapoda > Coenobitidae > Coenobita > Coenobita brevimanus. Next base: position 30,170,674 of record NC_136997.1, read on the forward strand.
TGGCATTTTCACTTGATTATCCTTGTAACAGTAATCTGAAGTATATGTCTGTACTTCTATTTTAATTCTCTGATTTCACTAGATTTTCACATGTATATATTATCTGTTGATGTAAGGATATATCTTGTCAGTCACTGTGTATATACGTAAGGTAGTATATATGTGAAGTAGCACTATTAAACTAACTGAGTATATGTTCAACTCACTGATATTAACTCTGTTGGGAATACTGGCTAGGGAGCTGATGATGATGTCGGCTGGTGGAAGAGTGATGGTCAGATAATTACCAGATGTTGTGTTATCATTCACTTCAATGCCTTCTCGTTGCGTCGTATGTTGATACGTAAGTAGGTGGGTAAGTAGGAAGGGTGGTAGGTAGGTAAGTAGGTAGGTCAGTGGTGTCATTGTCTCCACTCAGTGAATGATGACACACTGCTGAGTAGCTGTCTCACTCTGGTAGTTCAAGTGGAGAAGATAGTGGTGATGGTGGTGGTGTTGAAGAAGATGGAGATCGTGGTGGAGGGTGGTGGAGGATCAAGGAGGGAGGACTAGAGGTCAGATGTGTTGATACATCACCATGCTGGGTCAACACTGTTAGCACAGTACAGATGCTCTTCCTCCTTTCTTACTTTTGCTTGTTGTTGCTTGTCGTTTCTCACTTTCTGTTCTCACTGAATTTCATTGTAGTTTGATTAATGATTGTTGCTTGTAGAGCAGTCGTAGATTGTTTTGATAGTAATGTGTTCGTTGATTGTTGATTGAGACGTTAATCAGCTTCGTTTACCGCTGTTGTTTACCGTTGTAGCGGTTCAGGAGCGTTGTCTGCTGCGTATAAACTCGTTAGGTTTGGTTTGACTGTAGATCGTATTACTGCTCACCACCAGTGTCAGGAGAGAAGACTGACTGTAGTCGGTTCGCTTTCTCCACGAGCGTAGATTGATTATAGTTGGTTCGTTTTTGCCGTTCGCCACCAATATCGATGAACATAGTTGGTTCGTTGTTACCGCTCGCCACCAATGTCAACGAGTGTAGCCGTAGGTTCATGTAGAGAGATAGGGAGATTGACTGTAGATCACTGAAGCACTGCCAGAATAAAGTCGTGAGACACAGTGTGGCTCGAACTTGTCACTACTTAGTAAAATGGTGTGTTGTCGGCTAGAGTGAACAGGTAAGTCTCTCTCTTTCTCACCTTCCCGCTTAATGTATCAACAAGGTGAGTTAGAGCACACTTGGGTTATGGAGTTTATTGTACACAGTTATATCGAAGTGTGATTTACAGCGTAACGTAGCATGATAGCAAAGCATCCTAGCTGACCCTATCTCCTGCCTTCCGCCCTGATTGTGATCTTGGGCCTTATTTAACCCCTTCTGACCTGAAGGGAATCTCTCCGACATTATGTACAGCTTGGAGAGGATGTGTGTGTGTGTGTGTGTGTGTGTGTGTGTGTGTGTGTGTGTGTGTGTGTGTGATGTAGTCTGGTAGATTTCCGGCACATGATCAGAGGTGTTTGGCATTACTGATTAGACTGTGCTAGTGGACGTATAGATGTCTCTTCCTGGAGAACTTCAGACATAACTACCTATTTTACATATTGTTACCTGTAGCTATACAGTTACCATAGTTACATAGAGTATTGTGTCATAACACATGCCTACATATCAAACTCGAAAGATAGGCTATGTAATTACTGTGTAAACCCAGGCCACACAAGATCTGAGTGTTGCCTGAAAAATAAAGACAAAAGAGAAAAAGCAAAAAGGAGGAAACACGAAACTGTCGGTCATTGGACGTCAGACTGTAAACAATAGAGAAACTGACATCTGCCTACTACTGTCGGTTTCAGAGCCCATGTCGCATCGTTTTTTAAGAATAACGTAGTAAGTAACAATTGGATCAGTATGATATTTGGTCACAGTGTGTTTCATACCCTGCGGTAATTATTGGCAGCATAGTGGAGAACGTACATGAAATAATTAAGGCAATCGTCCTTGAGAAATGAGGCTGAATGTCAAAATAAAGGACAGGGATACGAACGATACTACGGAAACGTAGTACCTGCCATGTGAGTGACGTCAATAGACGGGCTCCTCCCACCACCCACACGGGACACTCCCACCCCTACCATCTCCCTCCTTCCCTCCCTCCCTCTCTTCGAAACCATGGTCGAAACTTTAGTCATCGGCACATGCTTTATAGCCTATATAATGATATATTATGCAATTGACGCATGCAATATGTGTTACTATAGTTGGTATACTTGTATTGATAGTGACACATAACAGAGCGAGAGTAGGGTAGAATGGGGTTGATAATGCCCGGCATGATAGAAGAGTCGAAGTCAGGGGTGATGTGTCACCGTGTGGAACGGGCTGATGACCGAACCGAAGTCGTAGACTCAGAGGTAGATGTTATGTTGACTCCAGCAGTGTCCATCATGGCGAACATGCTACGTTGTCCTCGTGGCTGCAAAAACGCGTTCGTAATGCGACTGTACTCACTCTACATCAGGGAGGAAGCAGACAATGGACTACGGATTACTTTGAAGAGGCAAGTGGCTATGATTATTTTTGTTTGCAACAAATAATAATGGTGTTTTGCTGCAACCCATATCTTGAAAGCACTAAAATGGCGAGCCCCAGAGATACAAAATAGTGATGATGCGATTGCTTCCATAATGTAATAAATAACGATTAATTAAGTAGCCAATTTTTTTTTTTTTTTTTTTGATAACAGAACGGAGGAAGGAAAAACAAATGGAAAAAAAAAAATAATCCATACACCAGATTACTGGTGTCCTCTGTTCATAAAATATCTGTAACAGTTAGACTTGAACAGTTGTAGGTTGAAATTTGGAGGAAAACAACTCTGGGGAAGCGAGTTCCAGAGAGATGCAGTTCGGGGAATGAAAGAATTCTGATATGCAGAAGTTCTGCAATATGGTTGAGTGACATTCCAGTCATGAGCGCTACCAGATGCCCGTGTAGCACGAGGGAAGGCATGGAGAGATGGCACCATGGACGCAACTTCCTCTGAGCATTTGCCAAAAAAATATCTGTAAAATAATTCAAGGGAGGCAACATTCCTTCTTACTTGCAGGGGAGGTAGTTTATATGTAATGGCAGGGTTGTTAATGATTCTAACAGCTTTATTCTGAATTTTGTCTAGTTGTCTCAATGCAACCTCTCCACAACCATCCCACAAGGGTGAGCAATATTCAAGCTGAGAGCGCACATGACTCTTATAAATTATAGCCAACTGCTCATCGGCGAAGAAGTTACGGACTCTGTACAATAATCCAAGTTTCTTTGAGGCGGTTTTAGCAAGTGATCTGACATGAGAGGTCCAGCTGAGGGCACTGTTAAGTGAGACACCAAGAATTTCAATACTTTTGGAGATGGGAATATTAGTAGCACTGAAGGTAATGTACGAATCTGGCAATATCTGTCTATTAGTAAACTGTATATATTTAGTTTTACTAGCATTAAAAGAGACAAGGTTGTTTTGTCCCCATTCACTGATTGTAGATAGATCTTAATTAATGGAGATGGCTGTACTGAGTTGAGAGGTAGAGATATTAGACTTTGTAATTGGATGTCTGAGTGTGAATGAACTATGTAGTGTTGAGTCATCTGCATATGAGTGAACGGGATTGTGAGTGACAGATAAGAGATCATTAATGTGAACCAGAAATAGGGTTGGCGCCAGAACTGATCCCTGCGGCACGCCGGCGTTAATTGAGTGGAAATTTGAATATACATCATCTACTTTTACTCTTATTTTCCTGTCACTAAGATAAGAAGAAATCAAAGGAACAAAAGACGTTAGTCCATAGCAAGGGAGTTTGGACAGCAGGGAACGATGCCATACTCTGTCGAAAGCTTAAGAGACATCAAGAGCTACTGCATGAGTTTCTCCAAAAAAATCAATTGACTGATGGATCGTATGAGTTAAGATTTTGAGTATGTCAATGGTGGATCTTTTGCGGCGAAAACCGTATTGTCTATCACTAATTAAGTTGTTGGATTCAAGATGTTTAACAATATGCTTATTAATTAAAGTTTCAAATACCTTACCAAGAGAAGATGTGACAGCTATTGGTCTGTAATTGGAGGGGTCAGACGAACTTCCTTTCTTCGGAACTGGGTGGATATTGGCTTCTTTCCATGAATTTGGGAATAAAGAAGAACGTATGCATAGTCTGAATAATTTAGCTAGGACAGAGGCAAGTTCAGGGGAACACTTTTTCAAAACAATTGGCGGAATTCCATCTGGGCCTGGAGCTTTGTTGGTAGGTAAATTGTCTAGGATGGATTTTACGAATCTTGTCTGTATTTTAAGTGGGGCAATTTCGGGAGAATCAAGTTCCAGCACTGAGACATTCTGGCTGGTATCATCTATGGTAGAGTTTCTTGCAAAGGTACAAGCAAAGATATCTGCTTTCCCACGTGGGTCATTTGTAATATTGCCATCTGAAGATTTTAGTGGGGGAATGGAAGATGACTTGTTAAAGTTATTAAAGTTAAGAAATGTTTTGTTAATTATTAGATTAAACCTTAATATCATTAAATACTAGTATTTAATTTTACATGGCCCATCCGATATGCATAACTGCCTTCCTCCATAGGCCGTATCACCGTGTTGCTGAAGCCATGGGCATGACAGTGAATGCGGTGCGGAAGGTGGTGCAGCGCAGTACCAAGTGTCAGCCTGGAACACCGACAGTACCACCACCACCACCACCACCACCAACCCAGCCCGTCTTCGACAACTTTACCATCGGTGCCATTCGCCGCAACATCCACACTAAATTTGCTGCTAGAGAAACATTCACCATAGCAACCCTGATGGAGGACCTAAAGACGGCAGCCATCATCCCGGAGGGAACCTTGTATACATCAGTGTGGCGACTCCTCCTTAACATGGGATTTCGCTACAAGACATCTCAGCGGAAGATGTATGTGAGGAAGGAGTCCCTTGATGTTGTATGCCATCGAATCAGTGCTCTCCGGGCACTCAAACGCCACCGACAGGAAGACAGGCAGGTGGTGTCCCTGGATGAGACGTGGTTCACCACCAGGATGGGCCACAGCATGGAGTGGGTAGACGGCACTCAACCTGTTACCAGCACCAAATACAGCCGTCAGGTGCAGCCTGGGGAAGGAGAGCGCTTTGTGGTGGTCGCAGCTGGGATGGCCGACGGTTTCGTCGATAATTCGTTTCTATGCTTACCTACCAAGAACACTAGCGGCGATTACCACGGGGAGATGAACGGTGAGCTGTTTCTCCGCTGGCTGACATCGCAACTCCTGCCGTCACTGACTGAGCCGTCAGTACTGGTCATGGATAATGCCCCTTATCACAGCCAGCTGACAGAGGAGAGTCACTGTCCCCCCACCTCCACGAAGAAAGCGGATATTAGAATATGGCTGGAGCAGCACAACGTACCCTTCCCACCACACGCCACACGGCCTAAACTGCTCATTTCAAAGCAAAACAATACAGAGCCGCAGTATAAAGTCGACAACATAATACACTCATGGGGCCATGAAGCTGTAAGGCTGCCACCCGCTCATCCCGAGCTCAGCGCCATCGAGCAGGTGTGGGGGTGCCTGAAACGCCACGTACGCTCCTCACTACACCATTTCACCCGAGCAGACCTGCAAGCCAGGCTGGAGGAAGCGAGGCTGTGTGCAACTGGAGAGGTGCGGGGTGGTGCGGTCAGACGTTCCCAAGCCTTCGAAGAAGAATACTGGGCCACAGACAACATACATGAACGAGTGGATCCCATCATCATTAACCTCGAAAGTGATGATGAGAACGACTTGTTCCTGGATAGTGAGGAGGAGTAAAATACTTATGTATTGATTTTGTTTCTTTTGTCCACCCGTTACATATATGCTTCATTTCATTTACAATGATGTATTACTGAAATCTGTCCACAATATGCCATAAAGATAACAATAAGCCTACGCTGAGTAACCGACTCAGCATCGGTGTAGACTGGGACGTAATCATGGTATTGGGTGCTTCATGATAATACTTGATTACGATACTGCTTAAATCAAACATTATACGACAGTTATGAGCTATAATCGATAGCAATTACAAAATAGAATTAACCCATGGCTGACGAGGACCACATAACACCTTATATACATGGCGTATCATTCCACCACAAAACTACACCACTCCTCACATCTACCGAACCAATGCTCTCCTATCATGCCGGGCATTATCAGCCTCATTCTACCCTACTCTCGCTGTTATGTGTCACTATCAATACAAATATACCAACTATAGTAACACATATTGCATGCGTCAATTACATAATATATCATTATACAGGCTATAAAGCATGTGCCGATGATTGAAGTTTCGACCATGGTTTCGAAGAGAGGGAGGGAGGGAAGGAGGGAGATGGTAGGGGTGGGAGTGTCCCGTGTGGGTGGTGGAAGGAGCCTGTCTATTGACGTCACTCACGTGGCAGGTACTACGTTTCTGTAGTATTGTTCGTATCCCTGTCCTTTATTTTGACATTCAGCCTCATTTCTCAAGGACAATTGCCTTAATTATTTCATTTACATACTCCACTATGCTGCCAAAAATTACCGCAGGGTATGAAACACACTGTGGCCAAATATCATACTGATCCCTTACTACGTTATTCTCAAAAAACGGTGCGACATGGCCTCTGAAACCGACAGTAGTTGGAGAAAGATTGTATCAGCACAAAAGGCGACATTACATAAAAAAAAAAAAAATCTAATAAACAAAGAGTATACATAGGAGACCTATATGGAAATAATTTTTTTTTTTCCACTTTACCAGAAGATGAAAATGCATCATTATCTTTGGATTATGGTTCACCAGTCAATTTAATAACCTAAGATGAATTAGAATGAATTTTTAGAGACAGAAGAAAAATAGCATTCGTGGAGGAACCAAACTTAGATTTTAGTGTAGATGGGAAAAGAAATACCAGTAATAGGCATGATTTAGACATCAAATAATCAGAGACTTCCAAAACATTCACTACTATATTCTACATAATAGAAAATTTATCAGTTAAAGCAAATATGCTTCTTGGACTAAGCACGATGAGAGAAGAAAATGTCGTACTAATGTAACATTTCAATGGGATCAAATTCCATAAAGAATTTATAGAGGAAATTTCATCTCCAGATAACACACCCCAAAATTATAGAAAATTTAAAGTAAGAGAACAATTAAACAAAACGGAGAGGTAGAGTCTGACTTATAATCTCCCATAGAAAAGGGCTACTCAGACCCGTTCTCTTACAGCTCCCAATCAAGGTCACCCACCACCCACCCAGCTGCTATCCATGATGATATAACCTTACCACCAAGATCATTCATGAAAGCCACAAGAAAGAGTAAATTGAAGAACTGTAATGTTATTGTATCGGAAGAGACTTGCAGACTGAAAGGATTGTCAGTAGAGAATGCTTTATGTTGGATTAATAACGAAGGTGAAACAAATGTCTTTCTAATTATCCTGACGGATGGAAACGTGAAGATCAAGAAAGGAACTTGTGTATGTAATTTATAGACTTGTCTAGCTCCGATACGTAAAGTGACAATATCTGGAACATCAAGCAAAGTAAAATCATTTGACAGAGAGTGCAAAAAAGAGAATTAGATGCACTCAGAATGTTTTGTTGTAGAGAATGGCCTCTTTCGTTTATTACAAATACACAGACACACAGTTGCATTACCTAATGAAAAATTAGGTTGTACCAGTTAATACAGCACCAGATTAATGTTAAACACGACAAGCAACCTATCTATGTGCCAGCATATAGAGTTACACATTCACAGCATGCATTAGCCAAACAATAAGTGGATGAAATGTTAAGTTTGGATATCACTGAACCTTCAGTGTCTCCATGGAATGCACTACTTTTCTTTGTTCCTAAACTGAACAGGGAAGTGCGGGCAGTCATTGATTACCACAAACTTAATCAGCAAACAATTCCAGACCGTTTTCCCACGCCATTGTTAAATGATGTCTTACACAATATTGGACCAGATAATAACGTATTTTCAACAATTGATTTGTTCAGTGGCTATGACCAGGTAGAGTTAAATAAACAGTGACATAATACTCGACATCTACCAGTAGTGGTCATTTTCTGTACCGATAGATGCCACTGGGGCTTCTCATGGCTCCGAACACCTTCCAGCAATTAATGAATAGTGTGTTTTCAGGAATGTTAGGTGATGATATTTTTGTTTATCTGGATGACATTATAACTGCAACAACAGTAGGGCACTTACAGAAATTAGACCAGCTCCTAAACAAGTAAGCCAATGCTTGATTAAAAACTAAGCAAAATATATAATTTACTTTAAAAAATTTAAATTCCTAGGCCATTGACTGGAGGCAGAAAGGATCCACATCTCAGTCGAAAAAATAAAAAACAGTAAAGGATTTCCCTGAACCCATTTATTTTTATGCAAGGAAGAAGGAACCAAAGGCCAGGAGCCTGCAAACTGTTCCTTCCAATAATAAAATAAAAACACAAAAAAGAGCCAAATGCAAGAGCTGTTAATTTCGAGATGCCTGGACACACTGCATTTGAAAGACTGGAGATCACAAGAAGTAGGAAATACAGACAGAGGGAGACAGTTCCAGAGCTGACTTCTTGTATAAATGAAGGACTGGGAGTAACAACTTTTTCATTAGAGAGTTGGGCAGAAAAGGGATGAGTTTGTTGCTAAACGGCTGCTACGCACCCATTGTAGAGGTGGAAGGATGCAAGCAGAGAGTTCAGAGGAGCAGTGACCCCAGAAGTGGCGATGGAAAAGAAATAAAGATACTGTACAGCAGCACAGCGAAGAGACAGAGGTTGAAGAAAGCCAGTAAGAGGAGGAGAGTTAATGAGACAAAAAGCCTTTGACCCCACCTTGTTCAGAAGAGCTGTATGTGGAAAGCATCCCCACACATGATAGTTGTGCTCTACACAGGGACGAATAAAACCCGCGTAAAGTCAGTAACTGTGCAGAGGTAAAGAAGGTACTGAGTTGGCTTACCACACCTAATTTCTTGGAAGCAGATATTATAAGAGATGTAATATAATCTTGCCAAGATAAATCTCGAGAGAAAGAAACCCCAAGTATGTTTAAAGATGATGAGAGATTGAGCTGGATATTGTTAAACATTAGGGGGCACTCCTGTGGAAGATTTTATTGGGTTGATGGGTGTAAGGACTGATTCTTTGATGCATTAAAAAACAAGATTTCTTTTACCCCAGTCGGAGATATGAACCAAGTCAGACATTAGGTGTGCCATAACCTCATCTCTTGTTTGTTGATGTAACTGTTACGATGGACGTTGTGGGAACCAAATGGAAAGGTGAAGGGTGGAGTCATCAACGTATGTGAGGATAGGGTTATATGTACAGCTTAGAAGGTCATTGATAAATGAAAGGAAGAGAGTTGCTGATAGGACAGAGCTCTGAGGAACACCACTGTTGATAGATCTAGGAGAAGAACGGTGGCCGTCTACAGCAGCAGCTATAGAACGTATAGAAAGGAAGCTATAGATGAAGGCACAGATAGAAGGATAGAAACCGAAAGAGAGCAGTTTGGAAACTAAGGGTTTAAGCCAAAATCGACAGAAAGCCCTTGAGATGTCTTTTTTTTTTTTTTTTTTATGTGAGGAAGAAGGAACTAAAAGCTGGGCCCGCATTAGCGTTCCTTCCAAGAAAGAAACAAAAACAATACAAAAGAGAGCCAAATTCAAAATCCACTCATTGCAAGATGCCTGGAGACACTGCGTTTGAAAGACTGGAGATCATAGGAAGTAGGAAATACAGACAGAGGGAGACAGTTCCAGAGCTGACCTGTTGCATAAATGAAGGACTGAGAGTAACGGTTAACTCTTGCATTAGAGAGTTGGACAGCAAAGGGATGAGAGTTTGTTGCTAGATGGGTGCTAAGCGCTGTCGTAGAGGTGGAGGGAAGCAAGCAGACAGTTCAGAGGATTGTGACTATTGAAGTAGCGATAGAAAAGAGATAAAGAGGCAACAGCGTGGTGAAGAGACAAAGGTCGAAAGGAGTCAGTAAGAGGAGGAGAGTTGATGAGACGAATAGCCTTTGACTCCACCCTATTGAGAAGAGCTGTATGTGGGAAGCCTCCCCACACATGAGAGTTGTACTCTAAACAGAGACAAATAAAACCCCTGTATAAATTCAACAACTGTGCAGGAGTAAAGAAGGCACGGAGTTGAATAAGCACACCCAATCTCTTGGAAGCAGATTTCACAAGAGATGCAATATGATCTTTCCAAGATAAGTCCTGTGTGAATGAAACCCCCAGCATGTTCAAGGATGATGCAGGATTGAGCAGGATATTAAACATTAGTGGGTATTCCTGTGGAAGATTTTGACGGTTGATAGGTGTAAAAACTGAGTTGATGCATTAAAAACAACAAGATTATTTTTACCCCAGTCAGAGACACGAGCAAAATCAGACGTTTGGTGTGTCATAGCCTCATCCTTTGTTAGTTGAAGTAACTGCTGAGATGGACGTTGCGGGAACCTAATGGAAAGCTGAAGGGTGGAATCATCGGCGTACGAGTGGATAGGGTTAGATGTACAGCTTAAAAGATCATTGATGAATAAAAGGAAGAGAGTTGGTGATAGGATAGAAGATCTAGGAGAAGAACGATGGCCGTCTACAACAGCAGCTATAGAACGACCGGAAAGGAAGCTATAGATGAAGGCACAGATAGAAGGATAGAAACCGTAAGACGGCACTTTGGAAAGTAAAGATTTATTCCATACTTGATCGAAAGCCTTTGAGATGTCAAGTGCAATGGCAAAGCTTTCGCCAAAGTCCCGAAAGGATGATGACCAGGAATCTGAAAGGTAGGTGAGAAGATCGCCAGTGAAGCGTCCGTGAAATAACCCATACTGACGATCAGAAAGAAGGTTGTAATAGGAAAGATGCTTTAAAATTTTTCCGTTAAGAATGGACTCAAAAACTTTTGAAACACAGAATGTTAAAGCAATTGGACAATAGTTAGAGAGTTGGGAACGGTCACCCTTCTTTGGGACCGGCTGAATTAGAGCAAACTTCCAGCTAGAAAGAAAGGTACAAGTAGAAAGACAAAGACAAAAGAGTGTACCTAGGCAGGATGTAAGCACAGAACCACAGTTCTTGAGGACAACAGGAGGGACCCCATCAGGCCCATAGGCCTTGTTGGTATTGAGGTCAGTGATGACAGAAAATACATCAGCTGAAGAAATTTTAATGTCAGCTATGAGGAAGTCAGAGGGGGGAAGTGAGGGAGGAACAGCACCGGAATCGTCTAAGGTGGAATTGGAGGAGAAAGTCTGAGTGAAGAGATCTGCTTTATCAGTAGAAGAAATAGATACAGAGCCATCAGAATAGAAAAGAGGAGGGAAGGATGATGACGTAAAGTTGTTAGAAAGGTTTTTGGCAAGGTGCCAGAAGGAGCGGGAAGAATTCGCATTGGAGAGTTGAGAACATTTAGAATGGGTGAAATTATTTTTAGCAGAGCGAAAAACAACCTTAGCACGATTTCGGGCAGAAACGTATAAAAGATGTGATTCAGAGATGAGTTGGCTCCAGTACCTTATATAGGCCCTCTCCTTGTTGCGGACAGCATTAGAAGAAGCGTGATTAAACGAAGACTTTCTTGCATTAGTCAGAGGATATAAGAAAGGAGTGTATGCTTCCATGCCCGAGAGAATAACCTCCGTAATGCGCAAGGCACACTCAGATGGCTCCCGGCCACGGAAGCAATAATCATTCCAGGGAATATCAAAGAAGTACTGCCTGAGGGCCTCCCAATCTGCAGATCAAAAGTGCCATAGATGACATTTCTTTGGAGGGTCCACAGGCCGTACCAGAGCGATAGGACAGTTTAAAGTAACAAGGTTATGATCGGAGGAGCCCAACGGAGAAAAAAGATTAACAGTGTAAGCAGAAGGATTAGTTGTAAGGATGAGGTCAAGTATGTTGGATCTCTCTCCAAGGCAGTCAGGGATACGGCTAGGGTGCTGTACAAGCTCTCTAGGTCATTAAGGATAGAAATGATGAAGGCTTGTTCACCAGGTGGATCAGTGAAAGGAGAGGAGAGCCAAAGGTGGTGATGAACATTGAAATCTCCTAGAATGGTGATTTCAGAGAAAGGAGAAATGGATAGAATGTGTTTCATCATAGAAGTAAGATAGTCGAAGAATTTTTGATGGTAAGTAGAATTAGGAGATAAGTAAACAGCGTAGATATATTTAGCCAGAGAATGACAGGAGAGCCAAAGCCAGAGAGTAAAGAATTCAGAAGAATCAAGTTCAGGAACACAAGAGCAAGATAGGTCATCGCGTACATATACGCAGCATCCACCTTTGGCTTTGAAATGAGTATAGAGAAAGTAGGAGGATACAGAGAAGGGTTTGCTCTCAGTTGCCTCAGACAGCTGAGTCTCGGTAAGAAAGAGAAGCTTACGCCAAAGTCCAGAAAGGAGGATGACCGTGAATCTAAAAGGTAGGTGAGAAGATCGCCAGTGGAGCATCCGTGAAATAACCCATACTGACAATTAGAAAGAAGGTGGTGATATGAGAACTGCTTTAAAATTTTCTGTTAAGAATAGAATCGAAATCTTTTGAGACATAGGATGATAAAGCAGTCGGGCGATAGTTAGAGGGTTCAGAATGGTCACCCTTCTCTGGGACAGGCTGAATGCGACCAAGCTTTCAGCAAGAAAGAAAGATACGAGTTGACAGACAAAAACGAAAAGAGTTTACCTAGCCAGGGTGTAAGCACAGAAGGACAGTTCTTGAGGAGAACAGAATGGACCCCACCAGTCCAATATGCCCTGTCAGTATTGAGGCCAGTGACGGCAGAAAATTCATCAGTTGAAGAAATTTTAATGCCAGCCATGAGGAAGTCAGAGGGGGAAAATGATGAAGGAACAGCACTGAAATTGTCTAAGGTGGAATTGGAGGAGAAAGTTGGAGCAAAGAGATCTGCCTATCACTAGAAGAAAGAGCTACATAGCTATCAGAGTAGAAAAAAGGAGGGAAGGATGATGAGGTAAAGTTGTTAGAAAGGTTTTTGGCAAGGTGCCAGAAGGATTTTAAAGAATTCGAGTTGAAGAGTTGAGAGCATTTAGTATGGAGGAAATTATTTTTAGCAGAGCAAAGAACAGACTTTGCATGATTCCGGGCAGAAAATAAAAAAGTTGTGATTCAGGGGAGGTTTGGCTCTGGTACCTTTTATATGCCCTCTCCTTGTTGTGGACAGCATTAGAAGAGGCTTCATTAAACCAAGGCTTTTTTTGCATTAGTCAAAGGATATGAGAATGAAATGTATGCCTCCATCCCCGAGAGAATAACCTCCGTAATGCGCAAGGCACACTCTGATGGCTCCCGGCCATGGGAGCAATAATAATTTCAGGGAAAATTAAAGAAGTACTGGCTGGTTGCCTCCCAATCAGTGATTCCAAAGTGCCACAACCGACGTTTCTTTGGAGGGTCCTCAGGCAGTACTCTAGGTTAAGAAAAGAGGAGGGAAGGATGATAAGGTAAAGTTGTTGGAAAGGTTTTGGCAAGATGCCAGAAGGAGAGGAAAGAATTCGAGTTGGAGAGGTGAGAGCATTTATTACGGAAGAAATTATTTTTAGCAGAGCAAAGAACAGACTTAGCACAATTCCTGGCAGAAATATAAAAAAAATGTGATTCAGAGGTGGGTTGACTCTGGTACCTTTTATAAGCCCTTTTCTTGTTGCGGACGGCAAAGAAGTACTGCCTGAGGGCCTCCCAATCAGCGGCTACAAAGTGCCACAGACGACCTTTCTTTAGAGGGTCCACAGGCCGTACCGAAGCAATAGGACAGGTTAAGGTACAGTAATAAGTTTGTGATCGGAAGAGCCCAATGAAGAGGAAAGATCACCTGTGTAAGCAGAAAGATTAGTTGTAAGGAAGGTGTCACGTATGTTAGAACTCTCTCCAAGGCAGTCAGGGATATGGGTATAGTGCGGTGCAAGCTGCATTAGGTTATTAACTCTTCGTTAGTCCTGTGGGATATTCAGATGTGGTTAGTCTGGTGGGGTGTTACAACTCCCCAATACAAAAATACATGTATTGTTTCTAACATGTAAAATCTATTCATACCGCCACTTCAGCATGTCTCAGCAATGACAAATGAAAATATTGAAAGCCTTGTAGGTGGCATTAATTAATTTATAATAATAAAATACAATATATTATAATATCAGTAAGGAAATAACAAATGGACTCATATCTCATTTGTCAGGTAAACACGCCCAGGAAATACATTTTGTGATATATAAAATCAGTATACTGATGAACAATATGCAAAAATAAGATAAAGAAAAATCTATATCACAATATGATCTACATGGTTAGTTTGATGGGGTGACTGGACACCCCAGATGGGGAAGGAGAAGTGCCCCTCTCTCTCACTACAGCAGAGGCAGGACTTTTTTTTTTCTGCAAGAAAGAAGGAACCAAAGGCCAGGAGCCATCAAACCGTTCCTTCCAAGAAAAAACAAAAAACAATACAAAAGAGCCAAATTCAAGATCCGTTCATTTCGAGATGCCTGGACACACTGCGTTTGAAAGACTGGAGATCATACAAAGTAGGAAATACAGACAGAGGGAGACAGTTCCAAAGCTGACCTGTTGCATAAATGAAGGACTGGGATTAACGGTTAACTCTTGCATTAGACAGTTGGACAGAAAAGGGATGAGAGTTTGCTGCTAGATGGGTGCTGCGCACCCGTCTTAGAGGTAGAGGGATGCAAGGAGACAGTGTTCTGGTGTCGACATCTTTTTCCATAAGAAGTTGTAATATTTTACATAATAATTTTTAATATATTACATAATAATTTTTAAAGCTGTTTAGTCATAATTGACAGTGTGTAATGAAGTGTGAGTGATGAACACCCAAATATAATTTCACTGTTAGCTGTGGTATAGGAAGAAGGTGGATGGCAGACCACAAGTGCCACCCTGTTTCAATTATAAAATGAAGGTTAGGAGAAGTGAAAAGATATCTGAATAGTGCGTAAGTGTAAAGTCCTGGGGAACCATTTATTATGTTGGTATATGTGAATATACTTAATACCATTTTATAGAGGTATATAATGTGCTAGTAGCGTTGTCATTTATCTCTACTTTCTGCATAAGCCCAGAGTATATGTAAATGCTTGGCACCTCACTTTTAGCTAACCTCAGCACCGCGCCCAAGTCGGCACGGTGAGCGTACAGCGTCAGAAGAAGTCATATAGTTATCAAGGGAGGTGATATCGCTCTTACATATCTCTCGGGTCACAGTTATATTATTCTGTGCCCAATAAAGAGAGATTTAATCTGCTCATTTCTGTCACCTTACGCTACCACTTAATATAACAGACCAGCTTCCACCTTCTAGTGGCAGAGGACCTTTGGTGGGAAGTGTCGGGCAGTGACGGCGAGTGGCTGACGTGTACTACAGACAGTGTCGTCGACCTCCAACACAGTGGTCTAGTTATACTATAACAGCAGAACACATAATATGTAGTCAGCTATGCTATTCCACATAACGGCTACACTAAATTGGTGGATCCGGTGGAATTAGCAGCTAAACTGACACATAAATTTGGTGCTAGTGGTGGCACGATACATTAAATTGGTGCTCAGTGCTGGGATACGATACAAGTGCTAAAGGGATTTATGCTGTGAACCAGTAACCCTTGCAATCGCTCATTCCTGAAGGTGCAACAGAAAATCTTACTCTACTGTTGTAAGGGGATTAATTACCAGTGAGTTAAGTGGAGTAGATAAACTGGAGTGGTGAATATTAATTCCTCCCATTATTCTGCCAGTGCGAGATTCCTATCTTAAGCACAAACTGGCAGTTATCTCGCCCTGTGGTGTGCGAGATATCTCCATCTTCAAACGCAAACTGGCAAGAATCTCGCTCTCGTGTGTGAGAGGAGAGATAAGGAGAGATCAAGCCAGTGCAGTGAGGAGTGGGTCAACCAGCGACTTCTAGCAACTCCAGAGGCGCGGACGTCCGAGGCGAGCCGAGGGGGAGCGAGTGCAGGCCTGGCGTGATGCAGGGCAAACCAGTCGTTTGCTAACTCCCACAGCGAGCGGGCTGCCGTGTATGGTTGGAGGAGTCTGGTGGAGTGTGGAACGTGGAATGTGGAACATCATCCTGGACTTTCATATCTAGGTAGTGTCCATGCATTAGTAATCCACACACACACACACTTGAATCAACACACGTTAGTTAGTTAATGTGTGGAAATAAAGGTTTCTCAGAATTCCCTTGAAATAAATATACTTTCTGTGTATTTTATATGTGTTCCGTTCTCTGTCACTTACCGTAACTATCCTTTTTTTATGTCAGTTTATCTTCCTGTAACTGGGAGGGGAATATTACTGACAAGGTTAGATGGATACAGTGAAAAAGTGGGGACATAGAATTAGGGAAATAGAGATCAGCCAACCCAACTAGACTCAGCATTTTATGAGTGGGTTGATACGTCACATAAAAGTGCTCAGACATATTAAATGAGTGAAGGACATACTGAGGATCAAGGTGATGAGGATATTTCTGAAAGACTGGATGAGGATTTGAACGCTTTGCATTTGCGTTCTGGTCATACTTATTCAACAGTCCCAGAGCAATCAGTTAGATCCAAAATGGCCACTAGTCTTGCTAATGAGGGTATTCCTAGTGAGGAGACTGTGGAAGTTGAGACTACAACAGTACCTTTGGTCACTCAGGATATGCAAAATCCAGTCATTACTGATAGTACTACAACCACTCACATACCTGTTTATACTTCAGATGTTTTCAGTACACCACAAGGTTATGGACAGAATTTATTTTCTGTTCCTTATTCAAATGCATGGGGTATAAACACAGATGGTATTGGCATGCGAACCCAGAATCCTAATCAATGGGGCATGAATACTAATATTGGCATGCAAACCCAGGGCCCTTATCCAAATACCTGGGGCATGACTAACAATATGGGCGTGCAAAGTCAGACTAACCCTCCTCCTTTGTGGCAGATACCTGTACCTAATATGGCACCCACTAATCTGGCTACTGATATAGCACAGCAGCATCCTAACTGTACTGAAAGTCAGGCTTTGGTGAAGGCAGGCATATGCTATGCAGAAGCTAGCAAAGCCTTGCAAACTTCGGGCTGGAGAGATACAACTACTAGTTCTCCACAGCAGACCAAGGCTGTTAAGCCAAAGGTGAAAAGGTGGTGCACCATACATGGGCATTGTTCTCATGAAACGGACTACTGCCCCATTGTCATTGAAAAGAGGAAGAAACTAGGGAACAAAGCTAGTTCGGGGGAAGCTCAGGGCCGCACGCAAAAATAATTAAAATAGTACAATCCACCGATGCGTGTGTGGCAGCTATTACTAAGGTGGACCTATTATCTATTCCTTGGATCATAGGGAAAGATCAAGTGTCCCTGATCCTAGATACAGGGGCATGTACAAACATTATTTCTAGTAAAGCATTGAAAAGACTTAAAAGTGAAATGCCTCTAACAAACTGGACATTATCAGCACCTGATGTAATGTTGACAGGTGTGACAGGGAGTAGAATGAAGATTGTAAGCCAGGTGCCATTGAGGGCAGATAAACGATCTCCTGTGTTACGTGCTGCATTTTATGTGGTTGAGGATTTTCCTCTGCCAGCTGATGGGCTGTTAGGCTTTGAAACCATGGAGGAGTATGACATAGTAATACACCCTCAAAGACATTCCATTTCCTTTAATGGGAAAGAGTTTGCAGGCCTTAATCCCTCAGCGATACGAACTGGAACTGGCATCCAATCAGGAGCCGTTCAACCAGTTGTGACCCCGACAAGTGAAGCGTCAAGGGAGTCCCCGGATGCACACGAAGCGGAGGGTATGGACTGGAAGAAAGTCAGGGCTATAGTGAGTGGTAATCACCACTTACCCAGTCGAACAATCTGTAAAATTCCTCTCCGAGTACCTGACGTGTCGGTGGGAACTGATGTAGCATGCTTAACTGAGACTGTAAAACAAGGCATTGTCGCTGGAATCAACTCTGACTAGCATTGGCCAAGACCAGAAGACGCCACTCTTCATCGCAAATATGAGTGGTGGCGCAGTTAAGCTCAGAGATGTTGTTACATAGGCGACTTGATGTGCTATGGTGCCCCCATAAAGGAAGTCGATGACGTGCCGGTGATCTCTCCTGTAGTTACATCTCAAGCAATGACTCAGTCGGAACCCATACGTCTGGCTAAGGAAAAACAGTTGGAGCAATATGTGAAGGTCACGGATAATGTAGACCATAAAACACGACTCCTAGCCCTCCTTAGAGAATTTTCCGACGTAGTAGCACTTCCAGGAGAAGCGCTGGGTAGGACGGATAGGGTGAAGCATCATATTGGTTTGTGCCCTGGTACAAATCCAGTTTATGTGCCCGCATACCGTCTACCACACAGCCAAAGGAAAGCAGTGGATGAGGAAGTTGAAAGGATGCTTCATGATGAAGTTATCCAGCCTTCCTCCTCGCCTTGGAATGCACCACTCTTTCTAGTGCCTAAGAAGGACAGTGGTGTGAGACCTGTTGTGGATTTTCGGCAAGTGAACAAGGTAACAGTACCGGATCGTTACCCGATTCTTCATCTGCGAGACCTACTTCAATCATTAGGTAAGGGAAATACTGTGTTTACTTGTCTGGATCTAGCGTCAGGGTATTGGCAGGTGGAGCTGACCGAAGAGTCGCGTCCCATTACTGCTTTTAGCACTCACCGTGGGCACTTTGAATTTCTCCGGATGCCTTTTGGACTGAGTAATGTTCCTTCAACATTTCAGCGGACGATAAACCAATTGTTTGGCGAGATGTTAGGGCATGACGTCTTAGCGTATCTAGATGACCTAATCATCATGAGTAACAATGTTAACAGTCATTTTAACAAGTTAAAACGAGTGATGGAAACCTTGAGATCCGCAAGTTTCAAAATCAAGCTGTCAAAGTGTGAATTTTTGAAGTCCAGTATTAGATTTTAAGGACACCTCGTTGATGGTAATGGCATCAAGACTGTACTGGACAAGGTAAGGCCAATGTTAAATTTTCCTACACCACAGAACAAGGATCAGATAAGATCGTTCCTAGGCCTCACTGGCTTTTATAGGAGTTTTGTCCACAGATATGCCATCATAGCATCACCTTTAACGATGCTACCTAAGACGGATGCTGCATGGAAATGGGGACCCTCGGAAGAGAAAAGCTTCAACGAGCTCAAACAAGCCATGTCAGAAGCACCCGTATTAGCGTTTCCTGATTATACTCAACCTTTCTATCTGTGCACGGACGCCTCAGGTCTGGGTCTGGAAGCGGTGTTACAGCAGAAGGATGAGCAAGGTAAGACACATACCATAGCGTATGCTAGTAGGGCACTAAGACCCCCAGAGAAGAACTATTCGACGACACATTTGGAGACATTAGCAGTCGTGTGGGCGTTAGGACATTTCCGGGATATTATCTTTGGCTACCGATAATTGTTTTAACTGACCATGCACCCATACACGTTCTTATTTAAAGGAAGGAACTTGCACGGTAAGGTTGCGTGTTGGTTTACCAAGGTAATGGAGTTTGATCCAGAGGTCAGATATTTACCGGGCCGCCAAAATGTCGTAGCCGACGCGCTAAGTAGAAACATTGCTGCTACCATAGCCGAGGATGTTGCTCTTGCTGAGTATTCCTCAGACACGGTAAAAGCGGAACAACGTAATGATGCGATGTGGTCTCAAGTCATCTATGCCTTGGAGTCTGGCGACGAGACTTGTCTACCTGAACTCCCAGTACTGATGACTCACTTTCATCTTCAACAGGGTCTTTTGTATAAGCAACCCCCAGGGAAGGACACTGCATATCAGTTGGTTGTTCCTGCTACCTTACAGCAAGCCGTGCTACAGTTAGTTCATGACGTACCTCAGGCGGGTCATCCCGGTCGCGATAGATGCATACGTGAGGCGAGAAAGAAATATTATTGGGCGAACATGAGGAAGGACATAGAAGCGCACATCAGTCAATGTGTCAAATGCGCGGATATACGAGGAACGACGGGACTTCCGACTCCCATCTTAGAGTATCCTCTACCGGAAATACCCTGGGATACAGTCTCCATTGATCTCTTAGCGTTGCCGAGAAGTCGTCAAGGTTCGAGGTATGTACTGGTGGCAGTGGACCATTTCTCATGATTCACTGTTTTAGCACCTTTACAGACGAAAACTTCAGAGGAGGTGGCGCACGCTTTTGTGACTTCAGTGATTTGTCCATACTCTACACCTAAGGTATTATGCAGCGATAATGGCAGTGAATTTCGTAACCAGGTGTTACAAGAAATCTGTCGTATGTATGGAGTAAAGCAAGTTTTTAACGCCTTAAAGTCCTAAGAGCAATGGCCTGGTGGAGAGGACAAACAGGAAGGTACTGGAAGTCTTGAGACCAGTAATAACCTCAAATCAAGAGGATAACTGGGAAGACTGGTTATCACATGTATGGTGACCAACTCCTCAGAAAATTCATCAACTGGGAAGTCTCCTCATTATATCCTTTATGGAGAAGAGAAAGTGTTACCCTACGATTTGTTGGCTGGACCTCCTACTCTAGTATACAACGAAGAAGACTACGCAAAGGTACAGTTGTTGAAATTCCAACGTATACACAGTGAAGTACAGAAAAGATTAAAAGCCTCAAGAGTGGAGATGATGGCGAAACAACGCAAAGGTAGTCATGAAAAGACGTTACAGGCAGGCCAGAAGGTCATGATCCACAACCCTGAGAGAATTTCCAAGCTCAGACCTAAGTTCTGCGGACCATATATCGTTGTGGAACGAGTACGTGGAAATACTTATAGAATAAAGGATGAAGCTAATGGAACTTAGGAGGTAGTACATGTTGATAGGATCAAACTAGTAAGTCAAGAGCTAGGCCTAACTTCGTCTGATGTGTTGTCCCCTCTGTCTTCGTCACAGTCTATGTCGTCGTCTGTACCTGTCCCTAACCAAAAGTATCGCAGCAAGCTACGATCCCACAACAAGAGTGATTAAGGGAGTATCTTCTCTTGCAGGAAAATGTGGCTGTGGCTCATACTCCTCGTGCGTTGCTTGGGGTGGACCTATGGAATGACGTCGGACACGGACACGACTGCGTTAATGCCAGGAGCACTGAAGAGCCCACTTGGAGAAGTCGTAATAGTGGAAGATGCAGTATGCGTCTACTATCCAATGGAAGGCTGTCTCCAAAAGCCAGATATTGTCAAGGAGAATTCCAAAGGCTTGTCGAATCTCAGACAGCAACTGTTGGAAGTGGGAAAGATGTTTAATCGAAACCCACGATTGACGAACTCTGACACTGAAGCTTTGGAACGAACCTTGCATGGAATTGTTGAGCTTCAGACTAGCCATATAGACAGGCTCACCGACAGGCTCACTAACTTGCATGTTCCTTTACCTAACCTACACTCTGATCTTTCCAAGCATGTCCATGCACGTACTAAGAGACTTGTGGATTTTCTGGGAATCCTGTCTCAACAACTCTTTGGTACGGCATTAGATAAGGACGTAGTGCAATTGGGTAGACAGATGCATGACTTGACACTGGCTGCTAAAGCCAATAATAGATTAATCATGCATGTGTATAAACAGTTAGATGAGTTCACTAACAAAGCTAACGAGATAATTAGGACTACCAACCATCTAGTAGAGCTTGTGAACAACATCCAAATTAACCTACCAACCCTAGCTAACTTGGTGTTATTCGCTGAGTACTTACATGCTCTCGACGAGTCAACCACTGCTTTGGAGAAGCATGCAGCCAATATGGTGGACGGCTTAATCGATGCAAGTTTGAACAGGGTTAATGCTTTATTGCTGCCTACTAATATACTAACAAATGCACTTGATATAGCTATGTGGAAGCATGGACTTATGCCACTCTTTGATCAAAGTCAACTGGAATATTATTACCCATTGTTAGAGGCCCAGTTGACCCATGAAGGATCCTGATATTGGTACCAATGAGGAATGCTGTAACGTACCAGGCATGGCGGTTCATTTCCTTACCTTTTGCTACTGCTAATAATACACTTGTTGTTATTGAAGAGGATCCTGAGGTGCTAGTTGTCTCAGATGACAAGAAATACGTAGCAGAAACGACTGTGGATGAATTTAAGAAGTGTAAGGCCTCATTTCTTGATCTCCATGTATGTCCTTCTTTCCATTTTGTCTTCGTACCATTAAAGGTTGAGGAGTGTAAGAGGGCCTTGTTGGACACAAATACTTCCTCTGCTCTGCAACGTTGCACCTTCCAACCCATTCAATTGAAGTCAGTTTTCCATGCT
The DNA here is from genome assembly GCF_032717465.1 of Coenobita brevimanus. Classification (NCBI taxonomy): domain Eukaryota; kingdom Metazoa; phylum Arthropoda; class Malacostraca; order Decapoda; family Coenobitidae; genus Coenobita; species Coenobita brevimanus. Next base: position 30,193,086 of record NC_136997.1, read on the forward strand.
CATATTCATGCGAAACAGTACTTTTACTTTCCTGAGACAGAGGACGTAGCTGTGACTTGTGCCTCACAGAATCAATTCCTTACAGTAAAGGGGTACTATGTTGCACCTGATTTTTGTGAGTTACACAGTAAAGAGATAGCAGTTCTGCCTAGCAAGCATCATCTAGCTTTGTCAGTGAACTTCTCATCCCAGTTACGACCCTTTTTACCTTCATTCAGTGTTACTACCTTGAATGTGAATAGGTTGTCTCATGTATTAAAGGAGCTTACCTTCCTCTCCCACCTGAACAGGACCGATTTAGAGCCTTATGTACTGTCCTATCTTCCTTCATACCTTGCTCCTTCCTATTTTGGTCCTGGCGTTGGTCTTCTACTTATTGTGGTCTTGTCCTGTGTTTGTGGTTTAGGCTACTATTTAAGGCACCAATTAAGGAACCCACAGAGACCACGTGTCCGTACTCGCGGATTGCAAGTGGATGTTTCTGAATAGTTAGCTACCCTACACTCTGATTAGGCTACACGGTTGTTAGGACAACAATGTCGACGAGGACGTCAATGGTGTGGCCGAGCGATGTTCTGGTGTCAACATCTTTTTCCATAAGAAGTTGTAGTATCACACATTTTACATAATAATTTTTAAAGCTGTTTAGTCATAATAAACAGTGTGTAATGAAGTGTGAATGATGAACAACCAAATATCATTTCGCTGTTAGCTGTGGTATAGGAAGAAGGTGGATGGCAGACCACAAGTGCCACCCTGTTTTAATTATAAAATGAAGGTTAGAAGTGAAAAGATATCTGAATAGTGCGTAAGTGTAAAGTCCTGTGGAACCATTTATTATATTGGTATATGTGAATATACTTAATACCATTTTATAGAGGTATATGATGTGCTAGTAGCGTTGTCATTTATCTCTACTTTTTGCATAAGCCCAGAGTATATGTAAATGCTTGGCACCTCACTTTTAGCTGACCTCAGCACCGCGCCCAAGTCGGCACGGTGAGCGTACAGTGTCAGAAGAAGTCATATAGTTATCAAGGGAGGTGGTATCGCTCTTACATATCTCTCGGGTCGCAGTTATATTATTCTGTGCCCAATAAAGAGAGATTTAATCTGCTCATTTCTGTCACCTTACACTACCACTTAATATAACAGACCAGCTTCCACCTTCTAGTGGCAGAGGACCTTTGCTGGGAAGTGTCGGGCAGTGACGGCGAGTGGCTGACGTGTACTACAGACAGTGTCGTCGACCTCCAACACAGTGGTCTAGTTATACTATAACAGCAGAACACGTAATATGTAGTCAGCTGTGCTATTCCATATAACGGCTACACTAAATTGGTGGATCCGGTGGAATTAGCAGCTAAACTGACACATAAATTTGGTGCTAGTGGTGGCACGATACAACAGTTCAGAGGAGCAGTGACCATGGAAGTAACAATAGAAAAGAGATAAAGATGCAACAGTGCAGCGAGGAGACAGAGGTTGAAGGGAGCCAGTAAGAGAAGGAGACTTGATAAGACGAAAAGTCTTTGATTCCACCCTATTGAGAAGAGCTGTATGTGGGGAGCCTCCCCACACATGAGTTGTACTCTAAACAGGGGCGAATAAAACCCGTGTGTAAAGTCAACAACCGTGCAGGGGTAAAGAAGGTACGGAGTCGGCTTAGCACACCTAATCTCTTGGAAGCAGATTTTACAAGAGACGCAATATGATCTTTCCAAGATAAGTCCCGAGTGAATGAAACCCCAAGCATGTTCAAGGATGATGCAGGATTCAGCTGGATATTATTAAACATTAATGGGTTCTCCAGTGGAAGATTGTCTTGGGTTGATAGGTGTAAATGCATTAAAAACAACCAGATTATTTTTACCCCGGCCAGAGATACAAGCCAAGTCAGACATTAGGTGTGCCATAGCTTTATCCCTTGTTTGTTGAAGTAACTGCTGAGATGGACATTTCAGGAACCGAATGGAAAGGTGAAGGGTGGAATCATCAGCGTACAAGTGGATAGGGTTAGATGTACAACTTAGAAGGTCATTGATGAATAAAAGGAAGAGAGTTGGTGATAGGACAGAGCCCTGAGGAACACCACTGTTGAAGATCTAGGAGAAGAACGATGGCAGTCTACAACAGCAGCTATAGAACGACCAGAAAGGAAGCTAGAGATGAAGGCACAGATAGAAGGCTAGAAACCATAAGAGGGTAGTTTGGAAATTAAAGATTTATGCCAGACTCGATCGAAAGCCTTTGAAATGTCAAGTGCAATGGCAAAGCTTTCTCCAAAGTCCCGAAAGGAAGATGACAAGGAGTCTGAAAGGTAGGTGAGAAGATCGCCAGTGGAGCGTCCCTAACGGAACCCATACCGACGATCAGAAAAAGGCTGTGATAGGAAAGATGGTTTAAATTTTTTGTGTTGGGAATTGACTCGAAAACTTTTGAGACACAGGATGTAAAGCAATTGGACGATAATTAGAGGGTTGGGAATGGTCACCCTTCTTTGGGACTGACTGAATGAGAGCAAACTTCCAGCAAGAAGGAAAGGTACAAGTTGACAGACAAAGACGAAAAAGTTTACCTAGGAAGGTGTAAGCACAGAAGCATAGTTCTTGAGGACAACAGGAGGGACTCCATCAGGCCCATATGCCTGACTAAACCAATCCACATGCTCCCTTCCCTCACTGAATCAGGAGAGTACTGGAACGGAGAGGAATATGCAATTACCAGCTTGGAAATATGAGCTTAAAAAAAAAAAAAGGGGTGCCAAAACACCCCACCTGACTAACGATGGGTTACGTGGAGAAGAGATGTAGGCTTATTCACCAGGTGGATCAGTGAAAGGAGAGGAGAGCCAAACGTGGTGGTGAACATTGAAATCTCCTAGAATAGAGATTTCAGAGGAAGGAGAAACCAATAGGATGTGTTTCATCGTAGAAGTACGATAGTTGAAGAATTTTGATCAGTAGAATTAGGTGAAGTCAGTGAATGTACAGTCAGGTTGGATGGTGAGGAATTGGAAAATGTGAGTACGTTTAAGTACTTGGGTAGTGTGATGAGTAAGGATGGAGGTTTGGAGGGTGAAGTGCTTGAAAGGGTACAGCAGGGAAGAAAGGTTGCTGGTTCTTTGAAAGCAGTGACAAGAAACAGGGAAGTGAGCATGGAAGTGAAAAAGTTACTACATGACAGTATTGTGATACCAACTCTAACGTACGGAAGTGAAGCTTGGACGTTGTTGGAAGGACACAAGTCAAGAGTGAGAGCAGTGGAAATGAGTTATTTAAGAGGAGCCTGTGGAGTCACATGGAGAGATAGGCTGACGAATGAGGATATAAAGGAACGTTGTGGTGTTGATGTGGATGTGATAGGGAGCGTTATGAGGAACACACTGAGGTGGTTTGGCCATGTGGAGAGGATGGAGGATGAAAGACTGACGAGGAGAGTGTATGTGAGTGAGGTGGAGGGGGGAAGAGGGAGGGGGAGGCCGAGGATGAGATGGAGGGATGGGGTGGAGAGGTATATGAGAGAGGGGGGTGTGAGTTGGGAGCAGGGTAGTGAAATGGCGGGGGACAGGGCGACTTGGAGGCGATTTGTTTGTGGCCACCCCAAACGGGATTAAGGCGTCTGGCAATAGATAGATAGATAGATAGAATTAGGGGCCAAGTAAACAGCACAGATAAATTTAGTCAGAGAATTACAAGAATGCTGAAGCCAGAGTAGAGAATTCAGAAGAACCAAGTTCAGGAACATGAGAGCAAGATAAGTCATTGCATACATATACACAACAGCCACGTTTGGCTTTTTAATAGGTATAGGGAAAGTAGGAGGATACAGAGAAAGGTTTGCTATCAGTTGTCTCAGACAGTTGAATCTTAGTTAAGAGGAGAAGATGTGGTTTCGAGGAGGAGAGGTGGTGCTCAACAGAACGTTAGAGGAAAGGCCGCAAATGTTGCAGATAATGAAGAAGTGAGTCGGGCAGTGGATCCAGGCAACTCGTTGATTCGTCACCTGGAGAGAAGCGGAGGATGGGGGCATTTATGGTCCCCTTTCCTGTGGACTTCGAGGCTTGCTTATTAGACACCATTTTGGATTAAACTCTGAATAAGAAGCTTAGTATGTACTGTGCCTGTAGTTTGGTGTTGACAGAGAAACTTGTATTGGAGAGCACGCTGACCTATTCTCTGTGTTACTGAAATAATGAAAAAGTACAACAAAGGGGGATGGTCATGAACTAGTCCCAAGGGCTGATGAAACGGGAGCACCAGCTCTCCCTGTCATCAGCTTTCCATCCACCTTAGGAGTACTGCCGTGCTCGATTGGTGCTACAGTCGATGTGGATGAAGTATGACACTTTTTTGGACTAGCAGGATATTACAGATCTTTTATACAGAGATTATACAATATAGCAGAGCCATTATACAACATACTGAAAAAAACATGCTTTATTTAAGTGGGGAGAGGAACAGAAATTAGCATTCAACAATTTAATACACAAACTTACATGTGCACTTTGGCATATCCCAATTTTAATCAACCATTCATAATTCGCACAGATGCTTCTCATAAAGGCTTAGGTGCTATACTGATGCGAGACGTTACGAAATTCACCTCAATACTAATCCTAAGCCTCTCTTGGGCGTTTTAGTAAAAATTCCTCACTGGAAAGAGATCAAGATGGAAATGCAGAGTACAGAATTACAACGCAAATATTCATAAAATACAAGGTAAGATTAACATAGCAGAAGACACTTTGTTATGAAATCCATCCATGAATGTCGCAACTATCAGTCTAAGTGAATCACTCTTCAACAATGAAGAAACAATCCTCAATAATACAGGACAGTCAGGCAGACCGGATGTCATATTATTGGCCGTCGTTACGCAAAGACATTACATGATCACATAGACAGATGTGAATCATGTGCCAAGCACAAAGTTTACCCTGTCACGCCAGCACCCCTAGGGAAATATCCCGTGCCTAACGGGATATTGTCTCGGTTGACGTACTTAGGCTGCCCTTAACTGACAATCAAAATCAATATGTTTTTGTTCCGACTGATCATTTCTCATGATATATGGTTTGGGTCCCAACTAAGGATAAGACAGCAGAAACAGTCGTGTGGGCAAATACACTGTGTAGCAAAAATAATCCAGTTTTTTGTTTATGTTGAGCTTTAAACTATTTCTGATCAATGTCAGTGAATAGATTCAGAGTATGCTATATGCACTTTTTTTTGCAGCATCTTTTACCTTGTTTTCCACCGATATATGACCCTTGCAGTTTTGATGCCAGATTTTAATAATATTCAAACAAGTGATCAATCAGTTTTGCAAAAGCAATCATGCAGTATTATATTCATATTGCAATTTCAGGATAGCATAATCATTTATGATGTACAGTGGTTAACGATATTAAAGAATACAAAAAGAGGCTAACCTACAAAAAGGACAACATTATGACGTACAGAAATGCTTTAAACAAATAGATCGGGAAAAGAAGCTAAGAGAACATGATATAAATTACATATATATAATATTCTGTAATTTCTACGAAACAGGAGTCCAAAATAATATCCTATAGCACAAAGAAACGGAAATATGGGTAAAAAAAACTGTTTAACACTAACTGTAAATAACGAAGTGAGAAAATGGATTACTGTGGATCAGATACCGATGACATAATAGTGACAGAGCATATAACAACTACAAGCAGACAATAAATTATACAAGGAAAAGGAGAGCAGCTCCAAAGCAGTCTGACGAAGACATTGTAAATTAAAGTACATATCAACCAAAGCTGTTTAGCTACATATGAAACAAAAGTAAAGTCAGAGATATAATACAGACCATTATGGATAAGAGTAAAATCTACATAAATGGAGAAGATATTTGTGAGGTACTAAACAAAAAATTCCAGTCAGTTTTGAGAAAGTAGATTTGAGAGAGATGAAAATGACTAAGCATGTCCATACATATAAACAAATATACAGTATGTATATCGGAAAATGAGGTTCAGGAAGAGATGAGTAATCTAGTCAAAAGAAAGGCTAATTATCCTGGCGAGATTTCAAGTTGGGTATCTGCAGAAGAGTTAATTATACGAATACATTTAACAATCAGAGAATCGTTAAGACAAAGCAAACTACCTGATATTTAGAAGAAAGCAAAAATTACTCCCCTATTCAAGAAAGGAAACAGTAGAAATCCACTTGACTACCGACCAGAATTACTAAACAGCATCGAAAGCAAGATTGTTGAAAAACTGATATGGAAAATTTGGGCAAATAATCTGGAAAAACACATTATGATAGTAGAATGTCAGTTTGTTTTTAAAAAGGGAAAATTATCTATTACTAATCTTTTAAGCTACTAGACAGAGTTGCAGAAACAGTACAGAAAAGAGATGGCTGGGTAGACAGCATCAAATTGGATTTCAAGAAGGCATTTGACAGAGTAACACGCCAAAGACTTTTATAGAAACTGTATCTTCAGGCAGGAATCTAATTTAATGTCTACTGCTGGATGCAAGATTTTCACAGAAAAAAATGGAAATGGGAACAGTACTAAGGGGAAATTACTCTTCATGGAGAGATGTGACAAACGGAATTCCACTGGGCTCAGTGCTGGCATCAGTTATGTTTTTAGTATGTATAAATGACAGGCAGCAACATGGGAAATGGGAGCTATTTAAATATTTTGCTGACGTTGCAAAATTACAAAGAAAAATACAAATGCAGACTCTCACAGAGTGCCACAATAAGAATTATATAAGCTACATGAATGGAGCAGTAGATGGCAAATGGAATTCAGTGTGGAGAAATGTCATGCAACAAACTTTGGTAAAAGTGAAAAAAGACCAGACTTGGATTATAAGTTAGGGAGTTGAACCCTACGCATATCAGAAAACGAGAATGATTTAGAAGTGATTTCAATAACAGATTATCACTGGCTGACCACATAAATGACAACGTTAGGAACATATACACACTGCTTGTTAATATGAGAGTTGCATTCGAATATATAAGCGAAGACATGCTGAGAAATATAATCACAGCATTCATTAGACCATCTATGGAGAATACATTTGTAATGTGGAATCCACATCTCAAAAAAACACATAGATAAGATTGAAAAGGTACAAAGTAAGGTGTTGAAGTGTTGTGCCCATCTTTTTAGGTTTGCTTACTTATCTTTCGAGAGTTCTCCTTTGACTGATCGGACAGGGTTTATGAGGTATTCGGCTGGGTCAAAGATGGTTTTATGGACTTCAAGAACCCATATTGGTCATTCATATCAACCAGTCTTTGCAGATCTTTTTCTTGCTCAGTCCACCATATGTTCTCCATATCATGCAGTTTCCTCTGGGTTTCACTTCTTAGATTCTGCAATTCAGTTTTTAGTGTTAAGGAGCTACGATGAGCCAACCAGTTGTTATGTGATCTATTCCTCATTGCAAGAAGGTCATGTATGCCCTCAGCATTTTCATCAATCTAGTATTAATGGCAGTGAGTGGAGAAACCTAAGGTTTCTTCTGCAGTGTTTTGGATCAGTGTCTTAATGTTCAGCCAGTCTGTGTCTAGGTTTGTTACATTGTTGTTTGAATCATGTGGTGGACATTGAGAGAGCTTGTCTGTAATGAAAAGAGAACCTGTATTTTTACACAGGAAAAATCATCAGAGATATTTCCAATATGCCGGGAATCGAACCCAGGACTCTCAGGTGAGAGCCAGGCAGCATACCACTACACCACAACCAGGTAAAAGTTAACTCACGTTGTCACAATCTTGTAACCAACGTCCCTCCGCCCCCCACTGTGGGCCTGAAGAGGGTGAGTTAACCCCCTGGCACTCGGGCAAGTAGATGCTTTTAATCTATCCCAAGTACTTACGGCAAATCAGAAGATTGTCTGTAATAGTGCTGCAGAAGATGTTCCAAGTAGCCACATGCTTTAAGCTACTGCAGGTTAGTTTCTTGATGGATGGTCTGTGGCACATTTGTGGATGTATGACTAACTGTGGTTTGATGTGTATAAGGTTATGGTCTGTTAAGCATTCAGCACCTCTCATAGCTTGGGTTATAAGAACTCTTGATTTTCACTACCATACAATGACATAGTCAATTCGGTGCCAATGTCTTGCTAGTGGGTGCATCCATGTGGTTCTGTGTTTATTCTTAAGTTGAAAAATGGTGTTGGTGATGAACAGACTGTGTTCTGAATATAAAGAAAGCAGTGTGAGGCCATTGATGTTCATGTTACCAACACAGTGGTAGCCTATAATGCCCTGACAGAGGTGATTATCTTCTACTCTGGCATTAAAATTTCCAAGTAGGATCAGTTTGTCATTAGGTGTTACTGACCGATTGCCAGCAATCAAAGAATTATAAAAGGAATCTTTGACAGTGTCCAAGGAGTCATATGTTGGGGCAGAGGAAATAGTGATGCAAATAGGCCTTCAGAGTACCAAGGCATCAGCCTCTCTGATTTACTCACATGTGTTTCTTTGATGTTCTGTAGAAGATTACTTCAGATGGCAAAGGCAATACCATGGTTATTCTTATATTGTCTGGGTATTCCCTCCAGAAATTGGTATATTTTTCTCATGCCTCTATAAGGTTGCCTTCTCCTGAGAGGCGAGTCTCAAACAAGGCAGCAATGACAGTGTTATATCTTTTCAGTTCATGGGCAATAAGGGCACTTCTACAGTGTGGTCGTGTGTTGTGGTCAGTACCAAGCAAGGCTCCTATAATTTAGGTAGCAAAAGTCAAAGGGATTCTTTTTGTGCGATGCCTTGACAGACACAGTTATCTGCCCAGCCAGTGCAGAGCAGCAAATGTTCAGGTAACCATTTCTAAACTCCTCCCCGTCAGGAGTATGCGGTTGGGTATCCGTTGCTGGCTGCTTAGTCACACTGGATGCTGCTGAAGGCATGACCTGCTCCTATGCCATCATGCCAGTGACCACTGTGCCAATGCAGCCTATGCTGGACTCGAGTTAGCAGCTTCCAGCCACATCCATGACCTGTCACTGTCACCCTGTCTTGTCGTCATAGGTCTTTTGTTTTGGTGAAAGATGAGGTGGGAGGTGAGTATAGAAGTGGGATTGCAAATTGAACACGGCTTTTCTGATGATTTTATGGTTTGACTAGCCAATTTGTCTCAACTATTCCCCCAGCGAAGGCGTGACGTTGCCAAGCCATTTCTTGCTGAACTCACTCCGACGTTGCCAGTATGGCTGAAAGACTAAGTGTAGTGGAGGAAAAAAAATCCACAGCCCGGCCTGACCAGACCGTCACACTAAGCAGAAGCTAATAACTTTCCTTTTGGATGAAGCAGAGTTGAAAATCTTTTTGCATTTCATACTTTCATTAACTAAAATTTGTTATTAACTACAAACTAACCCATAAAGGAGATGGATCCCCATGGAATCTCGAGTTTTCCAAGGGAGTGTTCAGCTCTAATCGGTGAACTCTTCAATTACGAACTCAAACTAAAAAAATATTTCCTTCGTAACATTGTGTTTTTGGCACTAACTCTAGCAATAAATATCGGAGATTACGCCTGTAACTTTATATTAATGCTTTCTCTATTATTTGACGGTCAGATCACCGAGGGAAAACACCTCATTTCTGGCTTTAGTCGTCTCATCAACAACCAGGGCGTTATCGTTTCAGTTTCGTCAGCACGGCAGCTTGGCAGCAGAAGTTGTGTGTGTGTAGGTGTGTGTGTGCACGTGTGTGTGTGTGTGTGTGTGTGTGTGTGTGTGTGTGTGTGTGTGTGTGTGTGTGTGTGTGTATTTGCGAGAATGTCTTTCGTTCCAGTATATTTTTCATTGTTCAGCTATCATCATGAAAAAATAATGCATCAGAGGGGAATCCTGCCAACATGGTGCTCGCTCGTCACGCGTTCACAAAGCGCACTTTACGGATAATACCGTGTATTATCTCAAGAACACGATGTTAATCACAAGGAAGTGACAGGGAAATGATGTAAATCGCAACTTTTAACTAGCTCCGCAGTTCCCCTATGTGCAATAAGCTACAAAAGGAGAAATCTGAGCCTAGTTAAAGAATAAAACAAAGGACACGTGCCACACCCAACCCAACCACACCCACCACCACAAAACATTCCAAGAGGCGTCCTTTATCTTTGGACACACCCCAGATGCACGCCACACGCTCCACAGACATACCACAGAGAAGCCTAAGATGCTCACCACTGATAACTCCACCTCTCATTACCCCCGCTACAGTGACACACACAAAATTTTACGTTTCCAACTTGCCAGATTTCCCCATCTAAAAAAAAGTAGTGAGTGAGTGAGTCACACTTTTAGGGACATGCACTGGATTATTCCGCCCCTGTGAGTGTATCAAAAACTAACAGGACGACAGGTCACGGTGGAGTAAAATAGCTAAAGTTCAGATACCAGAAAGGGATGAGGAGTGTGGTGATATAGGTTAGGTTGTTGTTGACTTGAGAAACGTACGCACAATAATTCATAACGACATTTATAACGCGAGCACTTTCTCCGTCGGATCTTAGCATGGAGCAGAACCTGTCTTAAATGTCAGAGGTTTGTGGGATTGTTTTAGTTATAGCTTATCATTTTTTTTCTTTTTACGTTAATTCCTTCAATCCGTCATTGTTTTGATTCTTTCTACATCCTTTCGATATTATTAAGGTGTGAGACTTTCAAACATATATACAATCGATTCCTTGACTTTTTTTTTTTTTTTTTTTTTTTTAACGACGAACGAGACAAGGGAAAAATTTTTCTCTCCTTTTCCTGATACTCTTGCAGAAAAGAGTTGTACCCTGCAGTGATATTTGTCTGGCAACTAAGATTTATTTATGAAGTTAGAACAGTAAACAAAGGAAGATTCTACAGTCTTCTTGTCCTTCCTGTAAATCAAAACCAAAGTTACAACAAGGCTCTGGTTGTAAGTGTGTAATTCGGTCCAGTTTAGGAGGCACTTCTCTTACATTTGAATAAAATCGACTAGTTGGAAGTTTGTTTTTGCTATTCTTTTCGTGTTTCCCTCAGCTCATCTAAAAACAGAATCCAGTGAACTTGAGGCTACAGTTGCCTTTGTGCACTCTACCTCCCTCCCTGCCGGGGACAGGGAATGAGTTAAGGGACCTGTGTATAACTGGGCAATGGAGCCGCCCAGCTATGTTAATGCCACCGCCATTGCGTCCCTTTCCAGCACTCGTCGTACTAAAGTGATCTTACTGTAAAAACACGCAGCTTCTCTGTATGATCGTGGCAGGGAGCTAACCCATCTAAATGTCAGGCGATTGTGGGATTATTTAAGTTGCACCTAAATGTTGCACTTCTTAAGTGGTGAGGTCAGAGATTAATCACGGAAGGGTTAAACACACATACAGGATTGTGTGTGTGTGTGTGTGTGTGTGTGTGTGTGTGTATGAGAGAGAGAGAGAGAGAGAGAGAGAGAGAGAGAGAGAGAGAGAGAGAGAGAGAGAGATTTACAGTTCCCTATTAAGGGCTATTAAACTTCCAGCTGATCTAGCACATGACAAACCGGAATGGGGAAGGGGGGCTCCAGAATTTCTCCCCTCATGATGTTTATGTTTTTATTTTACAAGCAAATTAAACAAACTATACGTATTAATGGTATTTTTCTGAACCGTAAACTACAGTATTTCATGACCAAATTTATATGAAAAGGAACAGGAAATTGTAAGTAGTTTTTCCCCAAGATATCGTGGAAAAATCTTTGGGTTGTGTGTTAGTTTTTGTGTTATAACATGACCTAATTTTTTACCTCTCTCTCTCTCTCTCTCTCTCTCTCCCATAGTAACCCTAAGATAATACTGCAAACTTAAAAATCAGACTGGGTAGGGGTTGGTTCTGAAGCCCTTTCCCTGTACCTGACACATTTAAATTATTCTTTTTCCGACTCTGGGCATAAACTAGACTTGGTCACCCGCTCCCTGAGGCACAGCAGCCCTCGTACATGCCACGCTCCCTCACATGTCACTGGGACACGTGTAAGGACAGCATTCTTGTCAGCTTGAGCTTTTTTTTACACCTTTTTCACATCGATTCGTGTTGCTTATTACATCATCATTAGGTGCTGGAGACGGACGCCTTCACGTGATGGCACTGGTACAACCGAGTGACTCCACTACCCTTTAATATAAACGTCACTCAACTCCCTCTCCCTGGAAGGAGGATAGCAGACTACAGGACAGTTTTAGTCTACCGCCCACGGGGTCCACGTTTTCGATGAACCCGGAGCTATGGTATTAATAATAATAATAATAACAACAACAACAACAACAATAACAATAAAAATAATAATAATAATAATAATAATAATAATAATAATGAAAATTATACAAATAATAATAATTATAATAATAATAATAATAATAATGATAATAATAATAATAATAATAATAATAATAATAATCTAAAGGTGAATGTTGAGAAGAGTAAAGTTATGATCTTCGACAGAAATGAGGTCACTGAATGGACAGCGAGTTTGGATGAAAGAAAATGGAAATTGCGAGTGTGTTTAAGTACTTGGGTAGTGTGATGAGTAAGAATGGAAGTTTAGAGGGTGAAGTGCTTGAAAGGGTACAATAAGGAAGAAAGGTTGCTGGTCGTTTGAAAGCAGTATTAAGAAACAGGGAAGTGTGCATGGAAGTAAAAAAGTCGCTGCATGATAGTACTGTGATATGGTACCACCTCTAAAGTACGGAAGTGAAGCTTGGACCTTGTTGGAGGGACGCAAGTCAAGAATGAGAGCAGTGGAAATGAGTTATTTAAGAGGAGCATGTGGAGTCACATGGACTGACAAATGAGGAAGTGAAGGAGCGTTATGGTGTGGATGTGGATGCAATAGAAAGTGTTAGGAAAAATACACTGAGGTGGTTTGGCCATGTGGAGAGGATGGAGAACGAGGGACTGAGGATGAGAGTGAGGTGGAGGGGGAGAGAGGAAGGGAGAGGCCAAGGATGTGATGGAGGGATGGAGTGGAGAGGTATAAGAGAGAGGGGTGTGTGAGCTGGAAGGAGGACAGTGAAATGGCGAGGGACAGGGCGACGTGGAGGCGATTTGTTTGTGGCCACCCCTTAGAGGATGAAGGCTTCTGGCATAAGATGAAGAATTCATTCATTCACTCATCTGTTCCAGTGTTGTCCCATGAGAAGCGCAGGAGTACGAAGCTAGGCAAGTTGATCCTGACATTTAAGATGGGAGCAACCAGCCTCACTTATCCCTGAGTGGCATTACGTGAGTAGTAAACCACAACAAATCCTTGGATATAAACTTGCACCGGTGTAGCGTTATAATAATAATCTGTCCCCCTGTCCGCCACCTACGGCGCATGCGCGGGGATTGCCAGAGGCCGCCACAAATATGCCATTTGTCCTCTGATCTCTGTAGGGGTAACATGATCGGAGCCTCTCGCCCTTTGTTTACAAACGGCAAATGGTCATTCCGGCTTCTCTTATCATTCGTCTCAAAGCTTTCTCAGGTAGTTTCCGCCCTTAAATTAAATTAGGTTAGGCGGAAAGCAGTAAAAATTCGAATTTCTAAGGTATGAATGAGTTAGGTTGGATAAACATAGTTATAATTAATCATCTGGGGACGAGTTATCTAATCTGTTAGGCGTGAGGATTGCCTTAGCTTTGTATCTTTACAGGAATGAGTCAAGCTCGTACTGTTGCGTGTATTAAACCATTTTTATCATACATATCCTTGAAATTATAAATAGTTTTGGCAAACACTACCTCATTCGGTTGTGCATTCCACTGATCAATTGTCCTATTAGGGAAACTGAATTTCCTTACACCTTTATCACCTCTCTTTTTATGCTGTATTTTGCAATGTCCTCTTGCTGATGCTTCACACATATGATATATATTCATTTATGTCTATTTTCTGTTCCCCTGATATGCATTTATATAGCATAATCATGTCTCCTCCTCCTCTCCTGCAGCGTTGGTAAATTCAGTCTTTCCAGTCTTTCTCAGTAACTTAAATCCCTTTAAGCTTGGTACCCATCTTGTAGTGGCCCGTTGTACTTTTTCAATCTTATCTGTGTTTTTTGAGATGAGGATTCCAGACTACCATGATGCATACTGCAGAGTTGGTCTGATGAATATCTTCCTCAGCATATCTTCATTTATATATGTGAATGCTATTCTCATATTAGCAAGCAATGTATACATGTTTCGTACCTTCTCACTGATGTGATCATCAGGAGATAGTCTGTTACTGATAATTACTCCTAGGTCCTTCTCCTTTTCTGATATGTGTAGTGTTGATCTTCCTAACTTATAATACCAATCTGGTCTTTTCTCACTTTTACCAAATTTTATTACATGAAACTTATCCACATTAAATTCCATTTGCCATTTATTGCTCCATTCATGAAGCTTGTTCAATTCCTCTTGCAGCTCTTTGCAAGAATCTATGTTAGTAATTTTCTTTTGAATTTTTGCATCATCTGCAAACATATTTAGATAGCTTCCTCTCTGCGTTATATATTCACTTTAATACCCACCCAACCCCTTTTAAATGCCATAGAGTCAATAAGTGACTTGGTGCTAGCCTTTCCTTTTCCTTTTTTTTCCAATTATCCAATCCAATCCCTTTAGTTTGAGAAATCTTACATCTCCCTTTAGTTTTGAGAAATCTCACATAAGAGTGTTAGGCTAGTCCAGTATAGTTCAAGTTCAGTAAATGTGAAATAAAAATTAGCCTTTAAATTTCATTTATGGAAAAGTACTTTTAACTCCAGACACTACGAAAACAGTATGCACTCCAGCAGGGTATGCTTAGTGAAGTTTCCTGTTCACACTGTTACAGCACTTCTACTGATTCAATGGATAAGGATAAAGTAAAAACCCTTATCAGTTACGTTACTGAGATCACATCAGATACTAGTTGTTATGGGAAATTTAAAAAAAAAATCCTAAGTTAGGTTATTCAGCACATTGGGTACATTACTACACATCACTGATTGGCATCTTTTAATATCAATCGTTTATTTAAATTTGCACACATGTGCAGTAACATAAACCCTGTCGTGTCCAGTAGCACAGGATATATTTATATACTGTACTATCAGTGGAAATGCATTGAATACAGTAATAAAAAAATAAAAAAAAAGTTAGCACCAAGCCAATGAAAATATGGCACTGAGGTGGAAGGGGGTTGGGTGGTTATTAAAGTGAACCTATAAGGCTGAGAGATAAGACACAAAGTACAAGAGGAGGTGAATAATAAGCGCCAGTACCAAGCTAAAACAATGACTACATGGCACTATAATGAAAGAGGGTTTGGTGGGTATTAAAGTAAAAATGTAAAGCAGAAAGGTAAGACAGATAAAGTACAGGAGCAGAGTGGGAAGAGGGGAAGGATGGAGATTAAAGTGCCCCTTTTGCCACAAGCAGGGATACTGAGGAAGTATTCTGTCCCTCCTCCCCAGAGGGGTACTATCAGTGGAAACTAAGCCAGCTCCCAGTCACGGTTATCTCACGAATCCTTTCCCCTCGGGGAGGGGGGGATAGAATACTTCCTCAGTATCCCTGCTTGTCGTAAAAGCCCACTAAAAATCATTCCCTTTTTCCCCCTCTGCTTCTTGTACTTTATCTGTTCCACCTCTCTGCCATATATTTTCAATACCCACCCAAGTTAGTGCCATATAACTTATTCATTGAATGGAATGGATTATTAAAAAAAAAAAAAAAAAAAAAAAGAAAGCTAGCACCAAGCCACTCAATGACTATATGGCACTACAATAGGAGTTGGGTGGGTATTAAAGTGAAAATATAAGGCAGAGAGGTGGGACAGATAAAGTACAAGAAGCAGAGGGGGAAAAGAGGAAGGATGAAGATTAAAGCGCCCCTTTTAGACGGTTTTTACGACAAGCAGGGATACTGAGGAGGTATTCTTCCCCCCCCCTCCCCAGGGGGAAACTTAGTCACTGAGTGGCTTGGTGCTCGCTTTCCTTTTTTTTTTTTTTTTAAATTATTCCATTCACTTACATCCCATTCCATTCATGAGTCCTTTACTCATCCCTCTTAACCACCTGTGAGGTCTACAAATACCTGTACACTAGTCAAATTTAACACAATGAGAACTACTCAGCTACAGACCAGTATCACTGACCAGTGTTGTAAGATACTAGAAAAGCTGATAAGGGAAGTTTGGGTAAAACATCTAGAACATGGTATGATAAAAGAGAGGCAGTTCGGTTTTAGGAAGGGAAAATCATGTGTTACTAATCTTATAAGCAATTATGACAAAGTTAGAGAAACATTACAGAAAAGAGAAGGATAGGTGGACAGTATCTATTTAGATTTTAAGAAAGCATTTGACAGAGCACCGCACCAAAGACTTTTATGGAAGCTGTACTATCAAGGAGGTATCCAAGGCAATCTCCACTGTTGGATGCAGGATTTTCTCAGAAAAAGGGAAATCTATCTATCTATCTATTGCCAGACACCATAATCCCATAAGGGGTGGCCATTTGACTTTGAGTTAGTTGTTTTACGGGGAGGGGCACTAACCCTCCACCAACCCACTTGTTGACACGTACGGAGCACGTAAAAGGGAAATGAGAACAATATTAAGGGGAAATTACTCATCATGGAGGGAAGTGACCAGCGGAGTTCCACAGGGCTCGGTTATGTTTTTAGTATATATAAATGGCATAGATAGTAATATTGGAAATGGAAGCTATCTAAATATGTTTGCAGATGATGCAAAAATTCAAAAGAAAATTACTAACATAGATTCTCGCAAAGAGCTGCAAAAGGAATTGAACAAGCTTCATGAATGGAGCAATAAATGGCAAATGGAATTTAATGTGGATAAGTTTCATGTAATAAAATTTGGTAAAAGTGAGAAAAGACCAGATTGGTATTATAAGTTAGGAAGATCAACCCTACACATATCAGAAAAGGAGAAGGACCTAGGAGTAATTATCAGTAACAGACTATCTCCTGATGATCACATCAGTGAGAAGGTACGAAACATGTATACATTGCTTGCTAATATGAGAATAGCATTCACATATATAAATGAAGATATGCTGAGGAAGATATCCATCAGACCAACTCTGGAGTATGCATCACGGTAGTCTGGAATCCTCATCTCAAAAAACACAGATAAGATTGAAAAAGTACAACGGGCCACTACAAGATGGGTACCAAGCTTAAAGGGATTTAAGTTACTGAGAAAGACTGGAAAGACTAAATTTACCAACGCTGCAGGAGAGGAGGAGGAGACATAATTATGCTATATAAATGCATATCAGGGGAACAGAAAATAGACATAAATGAATATATATCATATGTGTGAAGCATCAGCAAGAGGACACTGCAAAATACAGCATAAAAAGAGTGGTGATAAAGATGTAAGGAAATTCAGTTTCCCTAATAGGACAATTGATCAGTGGAATGCACAACCGAGTGAGGTAGTGTTTGCCAAAACTATTTATAATTTCAAGGATATGTATGATAAAAATGGTTTAATACACGCAACAGTACGAGCTTGACTCATTCCTGTAAAGATACAAAGCTAAGGCAATCCTCACGCCTAACAGATTAGATAACTCGTCCCCAGATGATTAATTATAACTATGTTTATCCAACCTAACTCATTCATACCTTAGAAATTCGAATTTTTACTGCTTTCCGCCTAACCTAATTTAATTTAAGGGCGGAAACTACCTGAGAAAGCTTTGAGACGAATGATAAGAGAAGCCGGAATGACCATTTGCCGTTTGTAAACAAAGGGCGAGAGGCTCCGATCATGTTACCCCTACAGAGATCAGAGGACAAATGGCATATTTGTGGCGGCCTCTGGCAATCCCGCGCATGCGCCGTAGGGGACGGACAAGGGGACAGTATAACGCTACATCGGTCCCAGCTCACGAGACCAACAGAGTAAACAAACGATGTGGGTATTTTTATAAGTCGATTTGAAGATGCCGTAACAACTATGACTTAGCAACCTATTCTATACTCGTACATTACACCTCGGTATTTACTTGTAGGTTACTAATGCAAACTATGCTGAAATTAAAATGAAATATGTATCATAAAAAAACAACGCGAATGCGTGATTTCTTCTTCTTCTTCTTCTTGTCATCTTCTTTTCTTCTTCTTCATCTTCTTCTTCCTGGCTTTTTCTTCCTTTTCTTCTTCATCTTCTCCTTGTTTTTTCCTTCTTTTTTCTTCTTATCTTCTTCTTCTTGTCTTTATTCTTTTTTTTTCTTCTTGTCATGTTCTTCTTCTTGTCATCTTCTTTTCTTCTTCATCTTCTTCTTGTCTTCTTTTGTTTTCCTCTTTTCCCATCTTTTATATTCGACCACTGTGTCTGACCAAACCCCGCCATGCAGATCAGTCTGAGGATATCCTGGTTTGATTTGCTGATTTGGTTTTGACAGGTTAATAATATGCCGCATGTATGGCTAAAGAAGTGGTGCTACAGAGCCTGCTATGCCAACTACAATATATAATACTTTCCACGAGGTCTCCTACTAAACATTGGTACTGTATATAATTATAGGGAGAATAAAGGCTTAAACTTAATGCAAAATTATTAAATAACCGTTGCACCAAAGAAGTTAATAAGAAAACATCAAAGGGTACTTTATTATTCTTTTATATAATGGTTTAATATTACCAGTTTTTACTTAGGAATTACTTCGTCTGGCATAAATATAAAACTCTAAAGAAGACTATGATTGAGATGGATGTATTTGGTAAACTAGTTAAAATTACGAATAAAAAATTTATATATATCTTTCGGCTCTCCCCATAGGGGTCGCCACAGCGGATCACTCGTCTCCATCTTACTCTGTCTTCTGCATCTTCTCTTACACCTACCACCCGCATGTCCTCCTTCACTACATCCATAAACCTTCTTTTTGTCCTTTCTCTCTTTCTCCTGCCTGGTAGCTCCATTTCCAGCATCCTCCTCCCAACATACTCCTCATCCCTCCTCCGCACATGTCCAAACCATCTCAGTCTCCCATCTCTAAATTTGGCCCCAGGCTGACGCACGTGCACTGTCCCTCTAATATGCTCATTTCTAATTCTGTCCAACCTCGTCACTCCTAGTGAAAAACGCAACATCTTCAATTCTGCTACCTCCAGTTCTGCCTTCTGTCTTTTTTTCAGTGGTATCGTCTCCATTCCGTACAACATGGCTGACCTCATTACAGTCTTATAAACTTTCCCTTTCGTTTCTGCAGAGACCCTTCTGTCACAGATCACTCCTGTCACCTTCCTCCACCCACTCCATCCCGCCTGCACTCTCTTTTTTACTACTCTACCACACTCTCCGTTACTTTGTACAGTTGACCCCAAGTATTTGAATTTATCTACTTTTGCCACTTTTACATCTTGCAGCCTCACGGTTCCCCTGTCATCTCTCTCATTAACACACATGTATTCACTCTTGCTTCTGCTTACTTTCATTCCCCTTCTCTCCAGTGCGTATCTCCATCTCTCCAGCTCTACCTCGGCTTCCTTCCGGCTCTCACTTCATATCACAGTGCCGTCCGCAAACATCATTGTCTACGGAGACTCCTGTCTAATCTCATATGTCAATCTATCCATCACCATTGCAAACAAGAAGGGGCTCAATGTCGATCCTTAATGCAATCCCACCTCCACCTTGAAACCCTCAGTCATTCCTGCTGCACATCTCACTGCTGTTACACTATCTTTGTACATGTCCTTCACCACCCTCACGTACTTCTTTGCCACTCCTGACTTTGTCATACAGTGCCACAGCTCCTCTCTTGGTACCCTATCATAAGCCTTCCCCAAGTCTATGAACACACAGTGCAACTCCTTCTAGACTTCTCTATACTTTCCATGTCTGTCTGTCTCTCTGTCTGTCTATCTATCTATCTATCTATCTATATCTATATCTGTCTGTCTGTCTGTCTGTCTGTCTCTCTCTCTCTCTCTCTCTCTCTCTCTCTCTCTCTCTCTCTCTCTCTCTCTCTCTCTCCAGTATACAGTATATATACACAGTATATATGTATGTATGTATGCATGTATATTTAAAATGACTGGTTAACTCACCGAAACACAGTTTTGAGAAAACAAGGGTTAAAGTTTGCCAATAAGCAAATCATTATGTCTCCACTGTACATTTATAAGTTTTGCTGAATGGGGTCTCATTTTAAAACCCATTTAATGCAGAATATGTCTGTTATGGTAAATAAACTGTTACGTATGGTTATGGTGTAAACTGTTTTTCAATAATATAATGGTGCGAAATGAATATTAATGAAATTAATGTGATAAAAAAAATTCCTAAAACATCATTTTAAATTGTTGCAAGTAATAAATAAATGTTAAAGGTAACACTCACTCTAGATGATGTTCTGCTCCGCTAAAGATGCTGGTGTGCTGAGGAGGGTATGGTAGGTAATTAGTAGTCGATCTGGTCATCATATTATGATGCCACCTCCTCTTCTGCAGCAAGTGAAATTGATTGGCTGGCAATGATGTCACCAAGATAGCCACGTTGGTACTGTCCCAAGTGTCCTCTGAGCACTCTGAGGTCTTCAGCTTCTTCCTTGGAGATCTGTGTGGTTTGGCTGTACTTGAGGCATGGGTATCACAGTTAAGTTAAACGATGGGTTATAAGCTGGGGTCCTCCCTTTTGAAGCTTGAGATTATTGGTGTGAGACAAGGCGTGGTAAGGTGCAGTGGCAAAGCCTTGTTACTAATTTTAGTTAAAAATGAAAACATTGCCATCCTTAAAATTGGCACTTTGGAAATCCGTCTTTGGTAATGGGAGAAGCTAGGAGCTGCCCAGAAGCGACTGTAGCATGGTGTCAATTGGCTCACGCCATCCTTTCTGCACGCTGATTGGTTCAAACAAGAGATGGAGTGGCTGATTGGCCAGTAACAACACGGGCGAGTTCACCTCTGTCAGCGCAAGCCAGACGCCAACTCTTCCTCGTGATCTTGGCTGAATACACCGTACCTTTTCATGGTGTTTACCTTAGGAAGACGGAGGCAAACTCGCATCCATGCATTGTCAAATTGTAGAGGGAAGTCTACTGAAAATGCTTAATTAAGAATCAGATTTTTGCTTGGGTGGCTAGTTCGCCTCTGGTAGTCTCATCGCCTCTCTCTCTCTCTCTCTCTCTCTCTCTCTCTCTCTCTCTCTCTATGTATGTATGTATATCCAGAAACTTCACTTCGCCATGAAGACATGTATGCAAAATAACCACAGGAAAAATGAAAGGAGCGACGGTGAGTACATTCGTATATTACATCTTCAGACAGAATGATACAGAAACGTAAAGGGTTGAGGTCTTTTATGCACACCCGCAGCAGGGAGTGGCACACAGAACAAAGGATGACCTGAATTAAAACTGATCGATACACAGAACAATAGGTACCTGACTTTTTACCTTAGGGATACACCTGACAAAATGGGTGAATACTGCGGCTTAACTTATGCACATCTGCAGCAGGGAGTGGCACACAGAACAAAGGATGGCCTGCATTAATAATGAGCAATGCACAGAACAATAGGTACCTGACTTTTACCTTAGGGATGCACCAGTAATACAACCCTCCCAATGACTATGTATGTACAGTCATAGGCATGCGCTCAAGCAATCCCCCCCCCCAACTCCCCCTCTTCCTCCCACCCATGTGTAGTACTGGGCATGCCCTCAAGCAATCTCCCCCTTTCCCCTTTCTCCTCCCACCCATGTGTAGTACTGAGCATGCCCAATATTATATCTGTATAATATTGGGCATACCCGCAAACAATCCCCCCTCCCCCCACCGATTACTTGGTTACATACCTCATGTCCAAAATCTATGCAAACTGAAGATGTTTTATTCACGAGAGCACACACGTCCACCTCGTACTGTGGCTAGTGGGTAAATGACCAAGGGAAAGCCGAGTCTCAGTGAGTGAGTGCCCTTGACCAACTTAAATAACCGAACAACTTTCACCAAGCGAACTACTCTCTCTCTCTCTCTCTCTCTCTCTC
The DNA here is from genome assembly GCF_032717465.1 of Coenobita brevimanus. Lineage (NCBI taxonomy): Eukaryota > Metazoa > Arthropoda > Malacostraca > Decapoda > Coenobitidae > Coenobita > Coenobita brevimanus. Next base: position 30,215,105 of record NC_136997.1, read on the forward strand.
TCTGGGGGCGCGGTAGCACAGTGGTAGCGCGCTGAGCTTGTGATCGGGAGGTCGCAAGTTCGAGCCTCGCCCGGGATACCGTTGCCGGGAGGGGTAGCGCCCTCCTGTAACCCAGCGGGGCTATATGGCCTTAGTTGCCTAGCTCGGGGAATTCATTTCTCCATTTTTTCTCTCTCTCTCTCTCTCTCTCTCTCTCTCTCTCTCTTTTTCTTAGTCTCTCTGTTCCCACACTCAAACTCATATACAGCTGGAATTAACACCCACCACTACTACCTGTTTTAGGAGACGTCTTTTCATAAAAAGGACAAATCAAAACAAAATGAAAAATTTGAAGACATTTATTAATAATGTTTCCCTATTGCATACATCCTAATCCTGGACATATCAGGTACTTTGCATCACTCAGGTGCAGTGGGTCTGCACATTTAAAGCAAAATATAATGGGTGGCTTGTGTGGATGACGGTGTTTCCAAGTGTTCGTCACACCACAGTTCAGCTAAGGGTGATTTCTCTTAGTTATGCACGAGTTTGACAGCCGTCCATAGGTCACATCCCGGGCTTGTACTTAAGGAAAAGAAAAAAAATCCAATAAATCACTCGGATACAGTAAAACAACCACTCCATGAGTCCCCCCTCAAAGATACCTTACCCACCCCGGTCTGCCATTTTGCATAGATGTCTGTCAGTCTTACCTCCAGGGGTTTATATATCCATCTCTAGATTATTACCAAGTACTGTCATGCACCCATCACCTATTATGGAACTGTATGGACTGATACATACCAGTATGTACTGACTGCACTCTTCAGGGAAGATTCTTGCATAGGTATAATGCACATTCTTTGTAAGTATATTTATTCAGACAGAAAGTGCGTCGGCAGTCAGAGAGAAGCACAGGATAATTTTTATACGTATTTTAGTATCCGTTGATCGTCCTCGGCATAATTAAGTTTGCTGAACTGTTTTTTGATTATCATCATCAATCTATCTATACCCTTTGTATGTATGACATGTATGAAACATAATACTAGGTACATAGGCCCTTCAAGCATCAGAAGAAACACTCTGCAGGCGGTAGGGTTGTGTGCGCAGTTTAAATGTATTATGATTTCTTTAAAAGTTATAAATATTTCAGAGTACTGGTTAGGTAGAAGACCTTAAGAATGAAGGAAATATATAATGTGAACCTTTATGAAAAAAACGAACCCAGTGGCCCAATTCTCCAGGTTTTGAAGTGGGTAATATGTTAGCGATGATAAACACAGGCCCAAGTTTGTCAGGTAATTTCGCATGTATTATTTCATCAGCTGCGAAACATCCCCAGGATTGCTGAACACAGTGAGGGGTTAAATTTGTACGAATCACGGTTTCGAGTTCTTGATGATTCATTTTCCTTTAAGCTCTCACATCAGAATATACCTGCCGATCGTTATTTATTCTTAGATTTCCCTCAGTGTCTCCAAACATCAGCAGGACACGATTAGACCCACTGGCTTTCTTGAATGTTATATTTATTCTCAGATTTCCTGTGTATTCAGGATCAATTGCATCTTTAACGTCTTCAGGTAATAAGTCAAAAACTAAAATAATTCTTTTCTTGGTATAGGCCTCAGAGATAAGTAAGTGACAATGATGCGAACTGATAAGGAAAAGAGACTGTGAAGTTATACAGACTTCTCCTATTGACACTTACAGCCAGCCCTGACAATTCAGCATGAGTCATATACAGTACAAAGGATTCTTATTATGCGACCCAGAAAAAAGCTCCCATATCAACTATGCACAAATACAGCTTGCTTGGAATACAGTTCCCCCAAGGGTTATCAACTTTGATTTTGAGCAATGACGTATGATTTTACCACTTGTTTATTATACACATATTTCACAAAAGAGACTGGATCAGATAACGAAGCATTAAGTGCAGCCATAGCCGCCGGCCGAGGAAAGACCCATAGTTTACACAAATCTATGTGGATCTTCATATTGCTCCATCTTGATGAGTGTTGATAAAAAAAACTCGGATTAGCAAATTCAGGTCGAATATTGACGTCAATGTTATCAAGTAAATAGCCGTCCAACCCATTTAAGTCCATCAATAGTGGACTACATAGATGCAGTCCATGTTTCTGAGAGTAGGAAACTTTTTTCCCCGATCGCTAATCCCAACAAAATGGTTTTCAGTATAAATATCTCCTATCCCACTACCATTTTCATCATGAAGTAAATAATGATTTTTACCAATAGTCGCTACTTTGGAGGGGCTAAGTTTTGTGAGCAATTTTATAAAGGCCCCATAATTATACATATAGATATTTACAATTTGAATCCCATTTAAAAACACAGATGCAGATTTAAATATTGTATGTAATATTGCATTCACAAACATCATCTTATCATCTTCTACGAGTACGGAAGTCCCGTCTGCTTTGTGACTCGTAATTTCAACTCGAGAGCTAGAGTGAATGACCCATCAGCTGTAGTTATGAGAAATTCTACATATTTATTAGTTATTATTTTATGAAAGCCTGCATTTATGGGTAGCACATCCATATCCTGCTTTGAAGCAACTGATGATTCTATCATCCAGACCTTGTGAGGACGAGGAAACATTTCTGATATGGCAGCCGAATAATTGCTGAGAGGGGATTTTACCCCTTCTCCCGAAGCAACATCAAGAGTCATGGTGCCAGAATCAAAAGAACTACTCTAACCAAGCTATATTAAGTAAACAAATCCCTTTTATATCATTTCTTTAATTCCTGTCTTCGTGTTGGCATTCGTTTACATCCTCCTTAAATGCTAGCTCTTTGAGCGACAACTTTCAGGACTATAATACCTCTGTTTCAAAGAGTCCTTCAGATTTGCCTTGCCACTAGATACACCCTCGAGTACATCTCGTCCCATACCCACAGCTTCAGGAACCACATTTTTCTTAAAAAAAAAAAAAAGGGGGAGGGGAGGAATTACCCATTTCCCTATGCCGCTTAGAAAATTAAAAATACCACCCCCCGGTTGGTAGCATACGGGACTCCTAAAAGTAGGTATATCAAGTAGAGCCCTCCCTCGTTTGAGGAGGAATGGGTCTTTCAATAGTGACAATAATTTGTTTTTGGATGGAGGAATCAGGGTAGTACGCATCATGGTGTCAAAAACAGTAATGAGTCTGTAAACATCTTTACCTACGTCTTATATGTAAAACATAGGTAACACTGTGATTGTCTTCTAAGTGGATTGGTCCATCATTCCGAATAGTAATTTTTATGCCAACACTTTCATTGGTTGAACTACTAATTATTTTGTACAATATAGGATTAGCACCCTTATTCATCACATCATTCGGTAGGGTATAGCATCAAAGATATTTACAATTTGCCTCCCCGAATCGCAAAAGGGTTAACCAGGTCAGAGTAAAAATATAAATAATCATTGGAACCATCAGATCTTGGTGGATATGGATCTATAAATTTAACAGGGATGAGATTCGAGGATGAAGGGCTTTCCTTTTCAATATTTTTAAATACCGAATAACGAACTTTTGGCTCAAACCCCAGCACTATGGCAATTTGTGGAGGAAACTCCATTGATAATTCGGTGTATATACGATCTACATCAGCCTCTACTACCATTTTTTGGATGACAACCCTTTCTATGTTGTAATCATAATGTAATATCTGCTGGTAGGGGAAATAATCAGCAAACGTTTCTTGAACAAAATCCTGAAGTTCTTACAGCATTTGATAGTTAATGGATTCGATTATAGATACTAATCTGCGAGAGCTCAAGTTGGAAACAATATTAGTTTCAGGTATATAATTTAAAAAATTGTACTCGTAGTCTTCGTTTTCAGATCTCTTTATTCGTACATCAAAACCAATTTTACACTCTGGATCACCATTCCTGATACAGTAATAATATTTTGGGAATATAATACTACTTAACCCAGCTTCATATTCATGATCTGGATCTAGCCGCAGTGGCATAATGCGATTCTGGAAGTTTGTTTTGGTTTTATTTGGGTAAACATGTCCACTTGCAATGGATGAGAGATATAGGTATATGTCATCAGTGTCTTTCAGTGACACGTCTGTTCCCTCGTAGAATATATACTAACAAAAAATACTATATACCATTGTGTTATAGGTTAGGAAAACTAGCGATTTGTAAATCTTTTTTGTTTTTGTTTTTACTTTGTTCGCTTGTTTAGTTCTTTTCACGGGGTGGGTCACTAACCCACCACCAAGTCGCCTCATACGACAAGCATGGATACTGGGGGAGTATTCTTGAAACCCCCCTACCCCCTGGGGGTAACCCCCTACTCCCAGGAGGCGTTTTGTCTGCGGCCACCCTTTGCAGGAGTAGGGCGTCAGGCTAAAGATAGATTTTTTTTTTTCATTTTTAACAACTTACATACGAATGTCTATCAACAAAAGAATAATAACAATACTTAGAATTACATACTATTACCCAGGAACATCTTACAGGCTACTATGACTAAATGGTAGTAGTAATACAGAATAGATATGCAATAGTTTTGACAAGTCTTTATTTCTTAAGCAAATCTATGTTTCAGTACTTAGAATTATATACCGTCTCCCCCAGAAATCTTACAAACTATTATTAGTAATCTGATTTGGGTATGATTAGTTTTGGTAAGTATTAATTTTTTAAGTAACATTGATAAGTAATTTCCCAATATTGTCAATTTTCCTTTTAAATCTGGATCGATCAATGGCCTCTTTTACATAACAACTTCTATTTCTGGCTCCTTACCAGGCAGGGGAATCTTCATATATATTTAATATGGTAACATTTTCATATATATATATATATATATATATATATATATATATATATATATATATATATATATATATATATATATATATATATATATATATATATATATATAATGATACCGAGTGGTTCCCCTTCATCTGAGGATGCTGCAGGTCTTTTACGCGGGTCTTTGCGTTGTTCATGGTGCTGCTGGTGCTGCTGCTGCTACTGCTGAGATGTGGCCCCACCCTCAAATAGTTTTTTTATTGCCTTGGATTTTGTATATAAGCCTCGGGTAAATCTACAAGTTTCACCAAGGTTACTAAGACGGTTTTTCTACCTGAATCAAACGTGTTGTTTCGGGGTACCCAGTACTGAATTACATCCATAATATCAATGTTGCAAATTGGAGATATCTAATTAACCATATCATCCCAGTGTACTAAAGGATGTTGTAAATATAAGATACCAAAAGCATACTGATGGACTTCTGGTTAGAGTAGCATTATGATTGTGTTCTCGAGTGAGTGACGAAGTTCTGTATCTGAAGGCTGAATGGGGGCAGGTACAAGGGAGATTTGGATAAGCAGTTTCCTGGGGTCTATGAATGGCAGATGTATAAAGAATGGTTTTCGCTTGAGACCTTGGTACTAGGCAGAATTCTTTGACTGTCATTATTTAAGAAGACTTCCTACAGTTATACAGTAGCGGCAATGGGTATCAAGATGTTTAGAATAAACCCTCCAGTAGTGAAGGTAAGGATCTGCCTTTTTCTTTTAAAGGGCTTTGTTTGAAAGCAATCTCTCGAATTACAGGCTGGTGTGGACGAAGCTTCCATATTGCCTTTCTATCTCCTGTTAAGTATTTTTCCAGGAAATTTGCAAATATTTCTGATAAGCAGTCTAACTCTGGTTTATAACACCTGGAAATTAATTTCCTCCTCAGGTTTGGCTTGGTTTCTTTCAGAAACTGAATAAATTCACGATGGTGGGAGATCAGTGGTTTTCTGGATCTCCGTGGCATCTATCCACTCGTTAAAGCGATCTGGATATGATTTTCAGTGAATATAATTCTGCAAAGAGCTGTTTGTCTTTTTCCGTCTCTTTAATATTTCAATGGGTAGGTTTCCGGGGCTAAAGTAGGAATTATTTCTTCTCTGTAGAATATTCCCTTGATTGCTTCTCCACCCCAGGCTTCCAGCTCATAGGTATAAATTCCTGACTTACTCCTGTGCATTTTAGTAATGCGAAATATGTCATCTGTATTTTGTATGGTAAATACTTTTGCAAAGCTCTTACTTCTGGACGAAGTCACCATTCGTCCAAAGTCCCCTGCAGTCAAGTTTGAACTATTTTTTTTTCTTTTTAGGTTTGATAGGCTTTTCATACATTATATAATGTAAACTGGTTTCGCCAGTCTCTGGGCTCTGTTACCTTGTGAATTTCACTAAGTGTCTTGGCTTCCAAGCCTCGATGAGGGGTGAGATTGTAAGTGCTTACCAGCATACTTAGTATGGGTAGATAGTTTAAAGTGTCGTATGCTGTTAAATATCGATAAATTTGTGCTTCAGAGTTCTTATGACACTCTCACAGCGACTACCCTTTGTCTCTTCTGAGTAAACACTGTACAGAGTAATATTCTCCCTCTTCAAGTAAGATTCCAGCGTTTGGTTGTAAAATTCGGTCCCCCTGTCTGTGAATAGTTTTAATAATCCTGTGATTCTGGTTTACTTAATATGAATGAAAACGCGTTCGTTACAGTAGCTCCAGTTTTTCGTTGAATGGGATGGACAAACATATAACGTGATAAGACATCTACACATACCAGTAAATATTGTACATGGTTATTTTCCCCCCCGTAAGTACCTCAAATCAGCCAGGTCACATTTCAGAATAATGCGGGGTCCTGCTGCTACAATGTTTCGTCGTGGAAATCTTTTTCTTTGTAATTTATGCAGAGTGTAAACTCTAGAACATTTTAAAAATCTCTTCCCATCTGTTTTTAGTCACTAGAGTGTTTATTTTTTTGGCAACCCGATATAATTTTTCAATACTACCCAAGGATGCAGGTGATGTGGGATCATAATATATGTTTCGAAGTATGCTATTAATTTCCATAACTACAAACTACTTCACAAGAAGGCTTTCCAACAATGTATGACCTAAATTGCGGTTGCCGGGGAGTTTTTTTTATAGATAAATCAATTAGTAAATACCCATTAATTTTGTTGATAATGGCTCGCCTGTATATTTCAAGATTATTTGGCACATGTTGTTTACCAAAACATTCCACCTGACCCAAGACACGCTTTCGTAGAAGTAGAAAATGTGTAGCATTAAGGGATAGGTCACAAGAAAAGGGGCCTCTCATAAAAAGGTTTTGAGATATTAATACAACACTCAGGTCTGAATGACGTCCCTTAATGAAAGTTTCGGCTACAGTCTGACTCTGCATTGCCTTTAAATACAAATAATCTAATATGAGCAGTGATCTTCCTTGAGGACTTGAGTGTAATGAAGAGTCAATTATATCTTTGTGCACAGAAACTTTGCGACCAATGACTGGATCATCTTGAAGAGGGTGATAGCTTACATCACAGATAAATATTTTTGAAAACTTTTCTGCATAGTATTTGATGAGTTTAGATATCAGTACGGTTTTTCCTGAGTCTGACAACCCTGCCAAAATAATTCTGGCAGGATCACGAAATATATCTGTATGTTCTGATGTATAAATCTTTTCCATGGTGTTTAAACACACACTGATAGAAAACTAAACTGTCCTCACCTAATAAACAAAACATGAACACTGCAGACACTTTATTTACAAATTATCAATAAAAGTTTTTAGTACAGTATAGACAGTAAATAGGATTTGCATACAAATTATCTACGAAAAGAATGATACAAACACCCACATACATCATGAAGAAACTTTCCTATCTACGAGATAATTTCCAGAACATTTTTCCCTTTGTTTGTCGTATAACACTGGACTCTGATTTCACATGTTTGGAAAATGCTGTTGGGTAACGGGGATGAGTAGTGACCCCCACAGAAATGGAAGTTCCTTCTCATCACTATCTTGTTCATCATCATCATCATCATCATCATCATCTTCTTCTTCGTCTTCTTCTTATTCATTTTCTTTTTCTTACCGTGCATTTACTTGAGTGTTGTTAGCCAAAGGATGACCGTAGCTGACTGACTGAGTAGGGGACAAATAACAACGTTTATCTTCAAATTCACTCAACCCTCTCTTGTTTACTGATAGCGTGGTGATCCGTCCCTGCCGGTTATATATACTGGTGGCTTTAACATAATGAATCTTATTGGTCCCCAGAAGAGTGTTTTTATATTCTTGATGTCTAAGTTTTTCCTGTCATACTAGGAATACCATTACCAGTTATCATCTCTGTACCTGACTGCAAGAGCAAGAAGTATAATTTTGACTTCAGACAAAATGCTTCAACTATCAGTTTCTCCCCTACCTCACTTTTTAACAGACCCACCTGTCCATTACGTGCATCACTGTACAAAGGATGCTGGAGACTGAAATTTGATGTACCTACCCAGTCCACAAGAGGAGACCTTTGTATTTCACTGAATGTATCTTCACACTCAAATGAAAATAGAAAACTGTCTGTATCTGTGTACTGTACACTGCTTTTACTCGTTCCCAATAGTGCTTTTTGATAGCATCACACCAAAAATAATACATCTTCACCTTGGCCAACTCAAGAATTTGAAATCCCACAAATTGAGGATGAGACAGCTCTATTTTTGGAACTGAGAGATGGTTATTACTCGATTTTCTTTTAAGGGTATCACCCTTCTGAAGAAAGGATTGGATTCCTAACACTTTTTAGAAATTCTTTCCTCCTTCGGCAAACTTTACATTTGGATGCATATCTCTGGGGATTTAATAAAGTTTTCCCAAACAGTGAATTTAACATTAGCTTGTACATAACTTTTTTGTCTTTGGTTGAGGTATTATTTCTTAGTTGAATGTTTAGTTCTGTGTTGGTTTTTAAATATGGTTCCTGTCTAAAAATGAACACTGAGATCATTCTAGCTAATCTCAGATCATGACTCATATATAACTGCAGCAAAAGGTAGTGCTATAAGATAGTTGTACTTAGCTGAGTAAGAAGCTACAAGTTTTTGATTAAATTCAGGATAGTTTCTACCTTCCTTTTCTAATAGCGGTTTAGAATAGGGTGAAATATGATCATAAGTAATGTTTTTTGCTCTAAGCCCAGCGGAAAATCATCTGTTAACTGAGCAGCCTCTGCAGACACTGGTAGAGTGTCACACAGAACCCAGTACCCAAACATACCGTCACTAGGTTGCCTTTCAATTCCCTTAGCAAAAAATGTTTTCATCTCACTGTCACTAAGCTTCTTTATATCACCAATTGGAAGCGATTCTGTCATTACAGAGGCACAGAGTGAATGAAAGTCATAATAACTCTTTAAAAAATGAAGTTTGTGTCGTAGGATCAAAATTAGGGTTTTTGAATTTGTTATTAGCTCTCATGAAACGGCGAACAACCGTAGTGAAACCACCTCGGATGTTATTCGGAATGAGGTAAATCAAAGACCTATCACTGGTGAGTTGAACTTTTTTTCTGAAGATTTGAGCCAGCCCTCGAAGAGGAATGAAGGGAGAAAAACGTAACTAACTATATTTAAATGGTATTGTTAAATGCAAAGTTCTATGCCAGTTTGTGAATGTATTAGCTAGTAGACCTTAGTCTACTTTAAGGTACAGCATGAGATAGTCCTTCAAACTAGAGCAACCTGCCATTGACCATACTTTTGATGCATGATCATACTCTTCCTCTGTAATGCAGCTTCCTTTTAATGAACTGTAAAATGCATCAATGGGTGGTAAGCTATGACCTTCAAGCCTGTCAGTCCCAGAAAGATATTCATATGGAAATACTTACTTCCCAGAAATTAGCATTTCTTTTAAGGATTCTTCCATTTCTCCAAGTATTTCCTTAGTTAATTTCAGAGAATTTCCAGACTGAATGTGTACCTTAGCCAAATCAGCAAGACTCCCACTCATAAAGCCATAACTATCGATGAATCTCAGCTTGCCAATATCAGCCTTAAACAATGGGAAGGTCTTGGTTCATTTCCTTATTGACTAACCCTAAATCATAAGACATTTTATGAGCAATGGTAATTAGTCTATTAGAGTTGTCTTTTAACTGCATATTACATTTCCTACACAGAACCCCTTCATAATTTTCACATTGCATATAGTGGAGATGATGTCTGTGTTTATCGCTACCGTTAACAAATGCTGACTCACATAACTGACACATCATTGGCCTTTGAAAGTTTTCCTCATCCTCGTCTGTCATATGGATGGGAAATTTGTGGCGACTTTGTAACCGTTCATAAGAGAGGGTTACTTTATCTATGAAATATGTGGCCGCACCGGGCCCAACATATGTATGAGAATCTACTATATTGTCATCTCTGTCCACAATGATATAGGCATATGCAATAGCGTGATGTGTGCTGACGGTATGATCCATATCAGCCCCATCCTTCAGTTGAGCTTCAAAATCCTAGAAGCACACAAAATCAGAGGGCACTATTTTCCACCAAATTTTTAAATTTAATGGTGTAACCTGGTTCAGGAATCACTTTCTGTCGGGAGAAGCAAAATTGTGAATGCGAAACCTTCTCCTCCTTCCCAGTAAATTCCGAAAAGCACACTTTACAGAGGGAGGGACTCATATGTTGATGTGTATGTAGAAAAGCCAGAAGAAATTTCCTTAAATCTTTTATCAGACAAAAGTGTTTTTTTTTTTTTTTCTGATAAAAGTAAACTTACTTTGTCCTCATACTTCTTGCTCCCTCTTCTGACTATAGCCAATTCGTAGGGACGTTTATCGTTCAAGATATAAACATTAATACTCAATTGATCTTTAGATTCTAACTGATCAAGGGAGTACCAAGAAATCTCATTCCCTCGAGGAAACTTTATCAAAGTACTACACTTTCCCCATGAGTTCTCCATTTATTGTGGAAAGATAATATGAGCAGCAAAGCACTGTATCATACAAGCATCTTTATCTACTCCTGTTATACGTCGAGGATTAAATATCTGCTTGCATCCTTTTACTCATGTGGGGAAATCTACATATGTGCCCACAGACTGAGGAACAAAATTTTTTATGATGTTGATTTCAATGTATGTGGTGTATTCTAATATAAAGCCACTCACCTCAGTGGAAGAAAGAACATTTTCTATGTGATTTAATATGTACTGTTTCAGCTCCTTCAGTGTTTGTCCTATAGTGTTGAGAGTAATGAACAACTCATGGAGTGTGAATATGAGTTCTGGTTGCATCTTTCCCCTCTAAAACAGGTTCTCCTCACAATACAACTGCCAGCACTATGTATATACCAACAGGTGGTGCTTGCATCTGCCCCATTACATTTTTGAACATGGCGACTGAAAAATGTACCAAAATCTGTTAAGAACACTACAGATTCCTGAGTGTAATCTCGTGCTGGGCTAAATCTGACCTCATGTAAGAGGCCATCAAAAAAAAATGTTCTAGAGCTTACTGTTTTCGGAAGGTGTATGTCCATTCCCCCTACTCCTACTTGTAGAGGGCGTAGCCCCATCCTCCTAGCTTGTAGGGGCTGTAGCCCCATCCTCCCTGCTTGTCGAGGCTGTGGCCCCATCCTCACTGCTTGTCGAGGCTGTGGCCCCATCCTCACTGCTTGTAGAGGCTGTGGCCCCATCTTTACTGCTTGTAGAGCCTGTGGCCACATCCTCCTTGCTTGTAGAGGCTGTAGCCCCATCATCTCTGCTAGTTGATGTGTTTCCAGGGAGATGGAGTCGTCTTAACTGCTATGAAGTTCCCCCTACTCCACCTGTGAATACCGGTGTTTTTTCTTTAAGATTTCCTCCAGATAATATGGAACCATTAACAATAGGAGGTATATAGACCATTAACAATAAGAGGTACATAGGGTATTCAGTATTTATGATTACTCACCGTGTAAACAGGTCTGTCTGTGATATCGGTGGAAAAAAAAAGATTCATAAATCATTCACAACCTGGGCATTTCACACAGGTGTGGGCTGTTCTGATGTTAATCTTGCTGCTACACTTGTCGCAGCGGGTCTCTAGATGTACCATGATGAAGCCCCCAGAGTTAATCGCTGACTTTATAAATCCTGAGTGCCTCAGTTGCCAGCTGTAAGTTCCGTAGGTCCTATTGAGATGTGGTCAGATTTTTTACAGACGCACACACTCATACAAAGGGAGATTACTGTTCTTGCACTTAGCCATTTAATTCATTTTATTATTTTTCCAATCATGGTAATATTAGTGGTCTTTCTTCTAACTGCATAGTGATTTTGACTGTGGAAACAGAGGATGAGAAAAGATAACAGGGAGAAGACAAAGAAAGAGAGAGAGAGAGAGAGAGAGAGAGAGAGAGAGACAGACAGACAGACAGACAGAGACAGAGACAGACAGACAGACAGACAGACAGACAGACAGACAGAGACAGAGACAGATAGACAGACAGACAGAGACAAACAGACAGACAGACAGACAGACAGACAGAGACAGACAGACAGACAGACAGGGACAGAGACAGACAGACAAAAAGACAGACAGACAAAAAGACAGACAGACAGAGACAGACAGACAGTAATTATTTTTCCAATCGTGGTAATAGTAGTGCCGTTAAATTTTAGCTGTATAGTGATTTTTGACTGCGGTAACAGAGAGAACAAGAAAAAAATGAGGAGAAAAGAGAGGGAGGTGAGACGAGTTTTCTTGGTACTTATCACCCATGGTCATCATGGGGTGCACGAGATGTCCCTGGTATTGTTTACTTTCGCCAGGTGAAAGCTAGTGGCCTATGAAAATTCCTCAAGATCTGATAACCTGGAGTCATCGAGGAAGGGGTTGAGATTACCGATATGGATGGGTCAGAGAGAGAGAGACAGACAGACAGAGAGACAGAGACAGAGACAGACAGACAGACAGACAGACAGATAGACAAATAGACTGACAGACAGACAGAGAGAGAGAAAGAGACAATCAGTAATTATTTTTTTAACTGTGATAACGATACTTTCGTTAAATTCTAGCTGTATAGTGATTTTGAGTATAGTAACAGGGAGAATAAGACAAAATTAATGGAAAGAGTGGGAGGTGAGATGTGTTTCCTTGGTATTTATCACCCACGGTCATCGTGGGAGTGCCTGAGATTACCCTGGTATTGTTTATTTTCGCCAGGTGAGAGGATCGAGGGAGGGGTGAGTTTACCAGAGAGAGAGAGAGAGAGAGAGAGAGAGAGAGAGAGAGAGAGAGAGAGACAGACAGACAGACAGACAGACAGAAAGACAGCAATTATATTTTGTATTGTGGTAATAATGGTGCCATTAAGTTCTAGCTGTATAATCATTTTGACTGTAGTACAGTAACGGGGAGAATAAGAAGAAATTAAGGAGTGCCTGATACGTCCAAGATTAGGATGTACGCAATAGGAAAACATTATTAATGTTATCAATGTTATCAATGTTATCAAATGTTTCACTTTGTTTTGATTTGTCCTTTATATGAAAAGACGTCTCCTAAAACAGTTAATAGTGGTGGGTGTTAATTCCAGCTTTATATGAGTTTGAGTGTGTTATCAGAGCTGATAAGAAGAGATAATTAGCGAGAAATGAGAGAGAGAGAGAGAGAGAGAGAGAGAGAGAGAGAGAGAGAGAGAGAGAGAGAGAGAGAGTTCGCTAGGTGAAAGTTGCTCGGGTCTGAAAGTTGGTCATGGCCACTCACTCACTTAGACTCGACTTTCCCTTGGTCATTTACCCACTAGCCATAGTACGAGGTGGTCTTGTGTGCTCTCGTGATCAAAACATCTTCAGTTTGCATAGATTTTGGACATGAGGTATGTAACCAAATAATCGGTGGGGGGGGGGGGATTGCTTGCCGGCATGCCCAAGATTACACAGATATTGTTATGCTAGGTGTTCTTAGGCGGCTTCCCGCACTAGAAACGCCTAGGCTGCGGCTGGGTCCTCTCTAGACCGGAGCTTAAATATCAAGAGAGAGGCAGGGCACAAAAACTCAGAGCAACAACCTTACACGTATATTGACAAATTCTAAGCTTAGGAACAGAAAGACGTCACAAACCAGTAATCTAAACAATTATACGACATGTACTGAGATCATGGGTGGCAGTATCGCGCAGGATACTGTTTGGACAATAGTTCTGGGTCAAAGTGAAAAGCACACTGTACAGCACTCGTGATGTTGGGCAGGGGGAATTAGTCACTGACACACTAGGGGAAATTCACACTGACACTAGGGTGCGTGGCTCGGTCTTAGGCCCTACTGCACTGAGGAACTTTATTACCGGGGCCGAGATGCGGATCTTGCACATTCACTGAGGTCACTATATTCACTACTCGGCTTTTCCTCACATCACTGTTTTCACTGGGGGTCTTCTTTCAAGTCACTACATCACTGGCAGATCTTTTACTTGATTTCCTCTTTCACATATTAACACACTGCCCTGTCTATAAGTCACTGCTTCACTGTCACTGCACTTACACTGTCACTCACTATCGGGGTCTGGGTAGGGTGGCAGTGAGAGCAGAGAGCAGCGGGGAAGTTCACAGTCCGATTCCTGATTGGGGCTGGGCCTCGCCAGGGGCCTCTGTGTCCTGCGGCCACAGGATCACTCGAAGGGGCGTCCTCTCTCATCCAGGGCTGTGTGCGGCGAAGGCTCCTGCACAGTCAGGGCTGGGAACTAGGGTGCGGCCCTCGGGACTGGGGCTGAAGAGGTTCCTGAAGCGCTCACTCAGGCGCCTGATGGAGGACGAGTGTCTCCTGCGTCTGGGTGGGGAGAGATCCCTCTCGGGGGTCCTGGTGGTGGCCTCGGGATCCTGTCAGCTGCAGTCTCCTGCAGTCGGGGACGCCGTCAGCAGCTGGCTGCGGCATCAGCCTCTGTCGGAGTCCGTCTGGTAGGGCCCCTCTAGAGCCGGCTGTGCTGAGAAGAGCCCTTGGGATAGTACAGGGCCCCTCCAGTAGTCCTTGGGGCTGGAACCTTCCTCCTGAAGGTTGCCTCGTTCGTGGTGGACAGCAGGGTCGTCTGCGCCCCCGCCGGTCGGCAGGTCTGATGGCAGATCGCCCTCTCGTAGTGCAGTCGCAAGAAGTGAGGGAACCTGGCGTGGCTACCAGCCATCGCTGGGCTCTTGTGGGCAACGAAACGAGGGCAGCTACCGGCCACCACTTTGTTGGGCCCAACTCCCTGATGGAGGCACAGGCAAAGTGCGGTTACCGGCCATCACTGGCCTGTTGGTGCAGCTACCGGCCGTCGCCAAAGCGCTGTATAGAGGACAACATGCCGACAAGGAGTGGCTGCAGGCCATCTCCTGCCGATGGGCGCGGCTACCGGCCCTTGCCCTTGTTTTGTCCTCTGGGGCAACTACAGGAGGAGAGGAAACCTACCCTTCTCTGCCCGGTGCAGCTACTGGCCATTGCTGGTTTCCATAAGGGGGAATAGCAGCACCTGAAGGGGGAAAGGCTACCGGCCGTCTCCTGCCATGTGGCCCGGCTACGGGCCGTGGCCTTTTAGGGGTGCGGCTACCGGCCATCTCCTGAAGTGCAGAGCAGCTACTGGCCATCTCCTGAAGGCCATCTGAGCGGCTACCGACCGTTTTCTGAAGGGCTGAGCGGGTACTGGCCGTCTCACAAAGGGTGCAGTTGCTGGCCTTCGCTGGGGAGCTGCTTGGAGCTGAGGAAATAGTTCCACCTCGATCCTGTCGAGGGTCAGCTCGCCCCACAAGGTAGTCCCCGTTTCCTGCTTTGGTGGCGACGGGCGAGTTCCGGGTCATAGAAGTGCATTGCCCGGATGGACTTACATTCCTGTCACCTAGAGTCGGGCAGCGCTCTGTCTGCCCCTCCGTAGGCTTCTCCTGGGGGTGTTGTGGTGCCTTCTGTGACCATTCCCAGCATTTTAGATATAATATTGGGCATGCTCAGTACTGCACATGGGTGGGAGGAGAAATAGGAAGGGGGAAGGGATTGCTTAAGGGCATGCCCATGACTACGCACAGTCATGGCCAGGGTCGTACCACTGGTACCTGACAAAAGGGAGTAAATACTGTGGCTTAACTAAAGACCTAGGAGATTAATGCTAGGTGTTTCCCACACATGTGTGACTGTACTACCAATAGACGACAAGGAACAATCAGTTGTTAGTCTGGGGGGTACTGCTTTAAAATTAATTCTGTTAACAATTATCACACATAATGTGACCGTAGCTCATGTTTCCATTTTTTTCATATGTGCCAGAAATTAGGTGTGAGTCTATTACATTTCTTTCATCAGTGACTTTTAATCTTGGTAGAATCTTAGAGCCTACCAGTTAGTATGGTGATCTCTGGATGCTTTGGGGTGAAATATGCCACTACTCTGTTGGGTGTCCTTACACTGATTTTATGTTGTGAGATTCTAGTTTCCTAATCTTTTCCAGATTGTCCTATGTAAAATTTGTTACAGCTTTTAAACGGGATTTTGTAAACGACACATGAATTACTATATGGGTTGTTTTTGATGAGTTTTTTTTTTTTTATGGTGTTCTCATAGCTGAATACTACTTGTACATTAAGTATCCTCAGCATGTGAACATCAAGAAAATTTTCATGGAAGGAGAGGACAAGGGTTCCTTGAGCATTCTGGTGATCTGGCTCGTTAGCTTTCTCTTCAAGGAATCGTTTCTTGGCTGTATTGTGGCACTGAGTTAGTATACTTGGTGGATATTTTAGCTTCTCTCCAATGCTCTGAATCATATGTAGTTGATCATCAAAAAATTTTGAGTCTGAAATTCTATATGCTCTCAAGTACATGGATATGAACATAGATCTTTTTACATTAATGTAATGGTTTGAATAACAATGCACATATGACTTAATGTTTGTTGGTTTTCTTTATACCTTAGTCTTCAAAACACTTTTGTCCCTGATAACATCTACATCCAAGAATGGCAGTTCATTATCCATTTCCACCTCATAAGTAACCTTCTTGATGGAGTTAACGAATGTAATTTCAAGAGAAATTCATCACTGGGAAGACTGTTAGGCCAGACTGTTAGGCCAGAAGCACAGGATATCATCAACACAACGAAGCCAAACTATGTTTTGCTATTTTACTACATTTTGCTCCTATTTAAAGAGGACAGCAAATGTTTCTCAAAATATTCCATATGAATGTTTGCCAGAACTGGGGAGAGGGGCTTACCCATGGCCATACCAAATTTTTGTGTGTAATATTTGCCTGCAAATGAAAAATATGAGTATACAATGCACAATCTAATTAGCTTGATAATGTTTTCAGAGGGAATACCATCAATGTTACTACCCAGAATGCTTGGAAGGAAAGTTAAAACATCATCAACAGGAACATTTGTGAATATTGATTTAACATCAAAGCTGACTAATTTGTAGGGGTACATGACATTTAGACATTTTAACTTTCATACCAAGTCCTCATTGTTTTGCACAAATGAATCAGAGATGTTGCCTACAACAGGGACACAAGCCACTTTGAGAGCTTCTATGTTGTAGAGCTTATAGAGCTTATGATTGGGCTGATGGGGCTGTTTGGCTTGTGGGTTGTAATTAAGCCATACATATATGGTGTAGATTGATTTTGCATCGAGCACTGTGTGATCGAATCATCCCTTCCTCTTAGCAGTCTTGATTTTTTTAATGGCATTTTCTACTTTGTTTTCCAGTAGGGTCACTTTTTAGTTCACTGTAGGTGTTGGTGCCATGCAACAGTTCACTCACTTTGCCACTGTAGTCCCATTTGTCCGTAACTACTACAACACTGCTTTTATCAGCTGTAGTTATATCCAGGGAGCCATCATTTTTTTAATTTGTCCAATGCCTTCGCAAACCCTCTTGGAACAGAGTTGTTATTATTCTTAAACACTGCCCCATATACAATGCCACGAAAAATCTCACTATTTTCATTTGATTATTTTTCCATTTGAAACTAAGACTTTCCAACCTGCACTGGGTTGGGTTTATCTTCTTGCCGTAAGAAAATGATAACGTATAACCTAGGACACACAGGGTATCTCGACCTAATTCTTTAGATGACAGGTTTATGACGCAGTCTGGATTTATATGTTTGTTCCAGTAGTACGTGTTCAGTTAGTCCTTTTAATTTCTGTTCATGCTTACGTTTGGCACTAATAGTTTCACTGGTGACAACATGATAGCAGTGAGAGAACACTATGTGCTGATTTTCTGGTGTTAGGATGTCCCTAATACACAGTTTCTTGGTGCCTGAAATTTTAAACGTGCTGTATGTTTCTTCCCTAATGTTGGCAGTGCATCTTGTCTGGGTAGGCTTCTCGTAATCACCAAATCGTTCACGTTAGTAAGTCGATCCGGCAGAAGAGACTTTAAGGTATTACTTGCTTCTCTAGCCTCCTCTGAAGGAACTGCAACATCTGCTTTGCTCGGTGTGCAGGTTGTAATGGAGAAAGAGTCTTCGCAGAGAAATCAAAGACTGGGGTTTGACTCAAGGAAGAAACTGAAAGCGTACATGGTATCCATATTTGCAGAAACTTCACTTATCATGAAGACATGTATCCAAAATAACCACGGGAGAAATGAAAGAAGCGACAGCGAGCACTGATGAAAGAAATGTAACAGAATCCTACCTAATTTCCGGCTCCTATGAAAAGAATGTAAACATGAGCTATGGTATTTTTGAGTGTGATGATTTCTTAACTTAATTAATTTTAAAGCAGAAACCATTAGACTAACAACAGATTGTTCCTTGACGTCTCCTGGAAGTGTAGTCACACCTGTGTGGGACACACCTAGCATTAATCCTCTAGGTCTTAAGCCACAGTATTTATCCTCTTTTGTCAGGTACATCCCTAAGGAAAAAAGTCAGGTACCCATTGTTCTGTGTACTGATCAGTTTTAATTCAGGTCATCTTTTGTTCTGTGTACCACTCCCTGCTGCGGGTATGCGTAAAGACCTCCACCCTTTACGTTCCTGTATCACTTTGAAGATGTAACATAGGAAAGTCCTCACTGTCGCTCCCGTGGTTATTTTGCATATATATATATATATATATATATATATATATATATATATATATATATATATATATATATATATATATATATTGGAGAGAGAGAGAGAGAGAGAGAGAGAGAGAGAGAGAGAGATTGGAACCGATCAAAACAGAGGCTATAGAGGCTATTAACAAGTGTTTGAGGTGCAAGGGAGAGAGGGTTGACCCCCTCAGGTACAAGGAAGACCCATGGAAGTAGGCTAACGGGACGGTCTCATCGTGTATAATAATAATGACCCACTCAAATACGATGTGCTTATAACTGTAACAAGACATGTTTATTTTAAGTATATAATCATTTATTAAGCAAATACAAACGCATCTTTTACTCTTTTAAATCTTAAGGTTACGAGATATTGATGTTCACTTGCTACCTGTTAACACTGTTCAGCACACTGTGAAGTCGTCCCAGTTCGTCATATTGCCCCAGACGCATTATATATGTGATTTTCTTTTTTAAGTCATCCTAGCTTCATTCTGTGGTGCGGCTTTATTGCATGGAAACAATGAGAATATGCAAATTACAACAACGATTTTTACAGCATATGCAAGAAAATGCAGAAATTTGCGTCGTAATAGTTTTCGATTTAAAAAAGCCACGCTTCATACATACTGAGTTAAAATAAAAAAAAGTCTATCATATTGAGCATACTGCATCCTGAGCCTTTATACACTGTTCTGGTATCCACTGCCCTCTCCATACAGCCAAATACCTTTCTGATATGGAACATATTTCCTGGAGGGGGCTTACAGTACCCAGCAATAAAAGACTCACTCTGGTTCCCTCCCCCATTCCCATGCCAGGAGGAACTTCATTACTGAAGGTAATGACCCTCCTCCCCTGCCCCATCGCAACTACACTGATCTATTTTGAACACTGGCAATAATCACTACACTACAATGAAACAGAATAAATGGATGTGGACAGGGCACGTCCTTGGTATTATATGTAACAGATGGAAAGCCAAGGTAACTGAGTGGCACACCAGAAAAAGAACTGAAGTAAAGACAGAGAACAAGTTGTAAAAACGAAAATCGGAGATTTGCTTGCCTAGGTGGAACAATCTAGCAACCAATAGGTCGGAGTGGAAAAGAGATGGGAAAGGCAGTTGTTGTGCTGTGCAGTGTCCAAGGCGGTTGATGGTGTTGATGATGATGTTTTACTTTTAGAACAGGAAAAAGAAAAATACGGAGAAAAAAAAAAAAAAAAGTCATTAGTAAATTTTAGTTTACCATAAAACAACGTAAGAATCTAGTTTTCTTTCTTTGCTACACTGGAAAATTCGCTCTCTTTAATTAACATATGGCCAACCCTTACAAAGAAAAGACGCAGACAGTTAAATTCTATATGTAACTGAGATCTTTAACCCTCTGGCAGTGACGGCTGTATTTTTAATTAGTTCCAGCTAATGTCAGGAAAGTATACAGTTGGGACCCCAGGCTGACATGAACATAAACCCGGTGGACTGTAGGCTGAAACTTGCTCTCCTGCAGCCCTCCATCTTCCCTTACGAGGATGGGGTAAGGAGGATGAGGAGGGAGGTGAGGGACGTTTGCAAAACCTGGCAGTGATGCTGCCCAGTTATATCGGTGCCGCCACATGGAGGCGTCCCCTCCCTTATAAATTAACCGAGGTTAAGGGTTGGTTCTTGCTAGAATGTTAATTTGGGTAAATTTCTGGGTATTAATTTACAATCCCATTCAAGGATGAGATCGATTTTCTTTCTTTTTTTTTTTTTTTTTTTTTTTGCTTTCAGTAAGTATAATCTGTTTTCCTCAGAAATTGGTCTGAGACAGGGGGGTGGGGGAGAAAGCTTCCCTATTTAGGTGTCACAAGTAATTAAAGTCTCAAAATCAAAAGAATTGCCCACAGAAAATCTTGGGGAAAAGTAATTTTTACAAATAAACGAGTGACAGTGGTCTTAGAAATCTTTACCAGATTCCGTACTACCTCTAGAAAAGACTGGTAGTGTGTGTGTGTGTGTGTGTGTGTGTGTGTGTGTGTGTGTGTTTTACTGGGTTAGTTACTGTACTGCTTGTGGGCAACCTGGCTGATACTCAGCCTTACTCATCCTGGCCTGACTTAACAACCAAACTGATGGCAGGATGCTTTGATCCTGGCATGTTGTTTTGTATTCTGGGTGGTGTAGAGGGACGCCTTCATTTAGTGATACCATTATAACCAAGCTGTTCCCCTGCCCGGTTATGCACAAATCCCTTAACTTTCTCCTTAATCCTGAATGGATGGTCATCAGCTGCACGAGGAGCGTGCATACTCGTATAGCACGCCAATATTATTTTATGTTAGTTATGTAATCCATGCCGTTATAGAAAAAAACAAAAGTTGAATATAATAATGCTGAATTATTATTATTATTATTATTATGATTATTATTATTTATATTACTATCAGTATATGTTAGTGGTAATAGCAGTATCATTATTAGCACAAGTATTAATAGTAGTAGCAGCAGTATTTACTGTTGTTTTTGTTGGTGGTGGTGATGGTGTTTTAGTTTCGGGTTCATCTAAAACATGAACCCAGTGGACTTCAGGCTGAACCAGTGTTGCTGTTTGATAATTATCGTACAGGTACATGACATTGCTTATGGTACAAAATAAGATATTATTTTTCATTACCATATGACTTGTACGATAATTTTGGGCTGAAAGTTAGCATGTAAATTTTGTGGCACGCATAACTAATCATGCACAGTTGTTCCACGACCTGACAGATGAAGATCTTAAGTGCTAATGTAATGGTGATCAATGAAAATATTTTTTATGGTCTTATTGAATTACAATCTGCAAAAGTAAGCCCATGTCTATTAATTATCTAATCATGTTCTGTGGACTGCATTCTGCTGCTACTCAGATTGATTTTCTAGAGTGGCACAAAGGCTGTTTCTTAACGTAATAATATTATTTTTGTACTAAAGGACATGATTATATTAGTATAATATTATTAACGAGATTTTCATGGTATGCCCTAATCCTGATACAAAATAAAAAAGTGATAAATACACACCTGAGTATACGTCAGTACCTTGACAAAATTATGGTTCTGATGAAGATAATTGTAATGGGTAAGTTTTCACTAAATACACCAAGGTATGGTCGAAAGTTTTAAAACACATCAGATTACTAAACACCATAAACAACTAATTTTATAACACGATAATTCTAACGAAAAGACGATAATTTTGAAGCGGCGGTACGTAATTCCCATCTAAGAGTGGCAACAATGGGCTGAAACTGTCCCTTTTTTTTTTTTTTTTTAATGAGGAGAAGGAACCAAAGGCCGCGAGCCCGCACAATTGTTCCTTCCAAGAGAAAAACAAAATACAAGAGAAAGCCAAATTCAAGATCTGATCATTTCGAGATGCTTGGACACATTGCGTTTGAAAGACTGGAGATCATAGGAAGCAGGAAATACAGAGGGGGACAGTTCCAGAGATGACCTGTTGCATAAATGAAGGACTGGGAATAACGGTTAACTCTTGCATTCGAGAGTTGGACAGAAAAGGGATGGGAGTCTGCTGCTAGACGGGTGCTACACGCCCGTCGTAGAGGTGGAGGAATACATGCAGACAGTTCAGAGAAGCAGTGACCATTGAAGTAACGATAGAAAGGAGATAAAGAGGCAACAGTCCTGCAGTCCACTATCCTCCTTCCAGGAATAGAGAGGGAGTTGAGGGACGTTGATATAACAGGGCAGTGGAGCTATCCCGTTATATTAGTGCCACCACGTGAAGACGTCCGGCTCCAACACCTAACGATGATGTGATATGCAGAAATTATCGTGTAAAAGGTATTATAGAAATCCACAGCTGACATGAATGCTTTCTCTACAGGTATCCCGGTGATGTGGAAGAGCGTGGCCAGTACGGGGACTGCTGTGCCTCAGGGAACGGGTTATCAAGTCTAGTTTATGCCCAGAGTCGGACAAAGTAACATAAAAATGTGACGGATACGGGGAGAGGGCTTCAGAACCTCCCCCACCCACCATTGTCAGGTGTAAGCTATATTTATTAGAGTTACTCTGTGTGTGTGTGTGTGTGTGTGTGTGTGTGTGTGTGTGAGAGAGAGAGAGAGAGAGAGAGAGAGAGAGAGAGAGAGAGAAGGCCATATACTAGCGCAAAAGCTACTACACAACCCAAAGAATCTTTCACGGTTACTTAAAAAAAATCTAATTATAAATTCCTGTTGCTTCTCATATGAAGTTGATTCTGTTAATGAAGCTCTGTAGGTTACGGTAAAGAACAAAAAAATAAAAACGCGTAAATTTTTATTTTCTTGTAAAATAATAACAAATGTTACCAGGAGCAGGGGCGTAGCGAAGGTGGGGGGGGGGGGCGGAGGAGGCGGTCGCCTCCCACCTTGAGGGTCTTGAAATCGTTTGGGGCTAAAATAATATTTTTTTAAATAAACATATAAATTAAATAAACACGTTATATATATATATATATATATATATATAGAGAGAGAGAGAGAGAGAGAGAGAGAGAGAGAGAGAGAGCGTTTGGATATATATAAATATATATATATATATATATATATATATATATATATATATATAGAGAGAGAGAGAGAGAGAGAGAGAGAGAGAGAGAGAGATGTGGTATATATATGTAATTAGAGAGAGAGAGAGAGAGAGAGAGAGAGAGAGAGAGAGATGTGGTATATATATGTAATTAGAGAGAGAGAGAGAGAGAGAGAGAGAGAGAGAGAGAGAGATGTGGTATATATATTTATAGAGAAAGAGAGAGTAATCATGCTGAGTCGTCGTCATGCAGACAATTTGGGATCGGTTCTCAAAGAGAAAAGCAACAAAACTGAATCTCCTCTCATGAATGTACGGTACTGTCATGACATGCAAAATTGCTGATAGCATATTTATGTAACTAGAACTGGTTTTATTTTTTTCAGTTTAGTTAATATAGCGGTTATTGAGTACCAGTATGAATGACACTACATTTATTTGAGTTCGACAATATCTTAGTTTTTTTTAATCAGTGTTTCCTTGTAATTAATTTAATCAGAACTATGATTTCTTAAGCAATATCTGTTCAGAGTATTTAAACGATCAGCTCGAATGAGCCCATGTCTAGTGTGTGTGTGTATATATATATATATATATATATATATATATATATATATATATATATATATATATATATATATATATATATATATATATGCTAACTAACCACAGGAGAAATGAAAGGAGCGACAGTGAATACTTTCGTATATTACATCTTCAGACAGAGTGAGACAGAAACGTAAAGGGTAGAGGTCTTTTATGCACACCCGCAGCCGGTAGTGGCACACAGAACAATGGATGACCTGAATTTTTACCTGCGGCTTAACTTAGGGTCACCTGCAGCAGGGAGTGGAACACAACAAAGGATGACCTGAATCTAAAAATACACGTGACAAAGGAGGAGGGAGTAGGAGGGGAGGAAAGGGGAGTGGGAGGGAGGGGGAAGGGGAGAGGGGGGAGGGAGGAAGGGATAAATACTGCTGCTTAACTTAAGACCTAGAGGATTAATGCTTGGTGTGTCCCACACAGGTGTGACTACACCACCAAGAGATGACAGGGAACAATCACGTGTTAGTCTGGGGGATACTGCTTTAAAATTAATTCAGTTAACAATTTATCACACTTAAAATGACCATAGCTCATGTTTATATTCTTTTCATATGTGCCAGAAATTAGACAAGATTCTATTACATTTCTTTCATCTAAGCTTTATGATCTTGCTAGAATCTTGGAGCCTGTCCAGTCAGTATGGTGATCACTGGATGCTTTGTGCTGAAATAAACCACTACTCTGTTGGGCTGTTCCTACACTGTATTTATGTTGTGAGATTCTAGTTTCCAAATCTTTTCCAGATTGTCCTATGTAAAATATGTTACAGCTTTTACACGGGATTTTGTAAACAACGCCTGAATTACTGAAAGGGCTGTTCTTGATGAGTTTTTTTTTTTTTTTTTTTGATGGTGTTCTCATATTTGAATACTACTTGTACATTGAGTTTCCTCAGTATGTGAACAACATCAAGAAAATTTTCATGGAAGGGGAGGACAAGGGTTCTTTGAATGTTCTGGCGATCTGGCTTATTAGTTTTCCCTTCAAGGAATCGTTTCTTGGCTGTATTGTGGCACTGAGTTAGTATGCTTTGTGGATATTTTAGCTTCTTTCCAATACTCTGAATCATTTTTAGTTCATCTAAAAATTCTGGGTCTGAAATTCTATATGCTCTTAGGTACAGTCGCCAAACTTTCCACCTGGGCCACCCGGCCACGAGAGGTGGGTAAGGGGTGCTGGCAACAGTGTAGGCTATCTGTTTGTTCGTATGTACATGCTTGATGAAAGTTCGGATCATCACCTCTCGTTTTCCTTAGTGAACCTCAGTCAAAGTTCATCCCAGTAATCAGTCAACAATTTTTAGGCGATAGAATTTCAAAGGAGCTTCTTGAAAGTGTTGGATAATGCAAGTATTGAAAACAATAAGTAAACTAATTCAAAAGGCCGCATCTTTACATATATTATATATTTAAAAAAGTATTCTTTTTCATTATTACATGATAAACCCATGGCTAAAAAATGTCTACTGCATATTGGGGGGGAAGAACCGTCGTGTGACCGGCTCTTATGGTTGAAAAAGTAGATACCTGTGTCTGACTGTTCGTTTTGCATTTAGCCAGTCCTGGGCCGGTCTCAATTAAACCTATTGAAATACCATTCTTGATCCGAGCCATGATTAGACAAGTTAGGTCATTAATCGTTACAGGATTACTCATTGGGAGGATATTAATTTAAACTAAGTAGGAGAGTTAGGAGCTGTAGATGTCGGAGGTTGAAACTCGTTCGTTGAGGCAGAATACTGCCTTGAGTCAGCTAGTCATGAGTCAACCTTTCGTTAACAATAGAAAACCTAAGCATCTCATCACTTAATCATTACGTGGATCTCTGTGCTTGCAGTGCAAACACGGCAATTGTTTTAATAGTTGATATATATTAAATATTTGAAACAGTACTGTGGGTGACGTGGTAGTTAACGCTTCCGCCCGGCGATCCGTGTGACGTGGTTCCACCCCCGTCAGGAGAGATGGGTTTCTCCTATTAAACACCAAGCCTTTGTCTTATGACCTAGGTCTTGGTAGCAGCCAGTCAGCAACCAACATCACATATCCTCGCACTCCGGACCTCGGTGACGGGGGCTAAAGGGAGGTTCGCGGGATTTAAAAAAAAAAAAAAAAAAAAAAAAAAAGTGTTCCAGCCTGTATTAATTTCATGTTCGTTATGTTGCATTTACCAATCACATAAGTAATATCACAGGCAATGGTGATATAAATGTCCAAACAATTCATGAATCAATAAAATTGAGCTTAAAATGACTGGAAGCTTTTGCATACTGTGGTGAAGAGATGGTGTCTTCATCTTGCTATAATGTGAGATAATGTTGTTCGGTGAATAATCGATGAGCATGTAAATGTGTGACCGCACATATAAGCGGCACCGCTCACAATCAGTTTTCCTTGCAATGTGTAATTCAGTCATACGTTAGACGAATGGACTATAAAGATGTGCTGTACTGATCATAGTCATATGAAAAATGTTACGGTAAATCATTATCATAGCTGATATAATAACCACATTCGACAAAAGTATGCATAAATTCTCTGCCTGCTGAGGTGACAGTATTTTAATCTCCTACCTCTTCGTGGTGCACCACAGAACACATGAAAACATCTGCCTGAAGTACTACCAACGAGGAAATAAGCAACCGTTAACAGTGTCTGAACATCATCCTAATGTTTATTGGTCAGTGTCATTCATGATGTGAATATGGCAGGCAATCTTACTTGTAACTGGTTGTAGATGTTAGGTAAATGCATTCATCTTCAACCTATACTGATAATGGTATCAAGTGATAACCCTATGAAATGGAATTACTGATATAATAAGAGAGTGTGAGAGAAAGGCTTGGAGTGATTCCAGTATTTAGTGCATTAACATGTTATTGTAACAATGTAAAAACAACATAGAAAATAACATGTTTAGTATTGTTAAAAATGTAAATATTTGGTAGATTGCCAATGGATCTCAAAACTAGTTCGGCAGTTATTGTCACTGGCGGTATGAGTAACGTAACCCCTCCCCTCAACGTCCTGCACCTGCCCTGGACTTCACTATGCCAAGCTTCCTCCTTAAGCAGCTCTCCCACCGGCTCGACCAGTTGCAGGAAACCGGTCGCATGGAATTGTTGCATGTCACAGGTTGCACGGACCAAGGCCAACTATGTATAGTATAATATATATTATTGTATTATAAATAAAAGTTTATATTTATATAAGAATATTATTTATATTACTTTATTATAAAATTTATATAGTCATATATCTTTGGCCTTGGTCAGCGCGACCTGTGGCACACAATAATTTTCCATGCGACCAGTTTCATGCAACTGGCTGAGCCGATGGGAGAGGCGCCTTATTCCTGAGACATTTTTCTCACCACCTAACTCCGTACCCAGCCATCTATGGGATGAACTCTGACTCTGACAGAGGTTCACTATGGACGAAGAGAGTTGATGATCCGAACTTTCGTCGAGCATGTACACACGAACAAACATATACACTGTTGCCAGCACCCGTTACCCACCTCTCGCGGCTAGGTGGCCCAGGTGGAAAGTTTGGCGACTGTACATGGATATGAACACAGATCTTTTTACATTAATATGATGGTTTGAATCGTAATGAACATATGACATAATATTTGTAGGTTTTCTGTTTACCTTAGTCTTCAAAACATTTTGGTCCCTGATAACTTTTACGTCCAAAAATGGCAATTCATTATCCATTTCCATCTCATGAGTAAATTTAATCGATGGAACTAACGAATTTAATTGCAAGAGAAATTCATCAATGGAAAGACTGTTAGGCCAGAAGCACAGGATATCATCAACGTATCGGAGCCAAACTATGTTTTGCTCCTTTATGGAGGTCAGTAAATGTTTCTCAAAGTACTCCATGTAAATATTTGCCAGAACTGGGGAGAGGGGATTACCCATGGCCATACCAAATTTTTGTGTGTAAAATTTACCTTCAAAGGTAAAAGAAGAGTTCACAATGCACAATTTAATTAGCTTGATAATGTTTTCAGAGGGAATACCATCAGTGTTAGTACCCAGAATGCTTGGCAGGAAAGTTAAAACATCATCAACAGGGACATTTGTGAATAATTATTTAACATCAAAGCTGACTAATTTGTAGGGGTACATGACATTTAGACATTTTAACTTTCTTACCAAATCCTCATTGTTTTGTACAAATGAATCATAGATAGTGCCTACAACAGAGTACAACAGTGTTACAAGCCACTTGGAGAGCTTGAATGTCGTAGAGCCTACAGAGCTTACAATTGGCCTGATGGGGTTGTTTGGTTTGTGAGTTTTAATCAAGCCATACATATATGGTGCAGATGGATTTTGCACAGAGAACTGTTTGATCAAGTCATCCCTTCCTCTTAGCAAAGTTTTGATTTCTTTATGGAATTTTCTACTTTGTTTTTCAGTTGGATCACTTTTTAGTTCACTGTAGGTGTTGGTGTCACGCAACAGTTCACTCACTTTTTCCTTGTAGTCACATTTGTTCATGACTACTACAGCGGTGCTTTTATCAGCTGTAGTTATATGCAGGCAGTCAACTTTTTTCAATTTGTACAAGGCATTCACAAATCTTTTAGGAGCAGATACCTTATGTGCCCTAGGTTATGGTTTATCGTTTTCTTATGGCAAGAATATAAACCCAGTGCTGGTTGGGAAGTCCTTGTTTCAGATGGAAAAACAATCAGGTGAAAATAGTGAGATTATTCGTGGCATTTTGTATGGGGCAATGTTTAAGAAAAATAACAACTCTGCTCCTAAAGGGTTTGTGAAGGCCTTGGACAAATTGAAAAAAAAAAAAATGACTGCCTGCATATAACTACAGCTGATAAAAGCAGCGCTGTAGTAGTCATGAACAAATGTGACTACAAGGAAAAAGTGAGTGAACTGTTGCGTGACACCAACACCTACAGTGAACTAAAAAGTGATTCAACTGAAAAACAAAGTAGAAAATTCCATAAAGAAATCAAAACTTTGCTAAGAGGAAGGGATGACTTGATCAAACAGTTCTCTGTGCAAAATCCATCTGCACCATATATGTATGGCTTGATTAAAACTCACAAACCAAACAACCCCATCAGGCCAATTGTAAGCTCTGTAGGCTCTAAGACATACAAGCTCTCCAAGTGGCTTGTAACACTGTTGTCCCCTGTTGTAGGCACTATCTCTGATTCATTTGTACAAAACAATGAGGATTTGGTAAGAAAGTTAAAATGTCTTAATGTCATGTACCCCTACAAATTAGTCAGCTTTGATGTTAAATCATTATTCACAAATGTCCCTGTTGATGATGTTTTAACTTTCCTGCCAAGCATTCTGGGTACTAACACTGATGGTATTCCCTCTGAAAACATTATCAAGCTAATTAAATTGTGCATTGTGAACTCTTCTTTTACCTTTGAAGGTAAATTTTACACACAAAAATTTGGTATGGCCATGGGTAATCACCTCTCCCCAGTTCTGGCAAATATTTACATGGATTACTTTGAGAAACATTTACTGACCTCCATAAAGGAGCAAAACATAGTTTAGCTCCGATACGTTGATGATATCCTGTGCTTCTGGCCTAACAGTCTTTCCATTGATGAATTTCTCCTGCAATTAAATTCGTTAGTTCCATCGATTAAATTTACTCATGAGATGGAAATGGATAATGAATTGCCATTTTTGGACTTAAAAATTATCAGGGACCAAAATGTTTTGAAGACTAAGGTATACAGAAAACCTACAAATATTATGTCATATGTTCATTACGATTCAAACCATCATATTAATGTAAAAAGATCTGTGTTCATATCCATGTACCTAAGAGCATATAGAATTTCAGACCCAGAATTTTTAGATGAACTAAAAATGATTCAGAGTATTGGAAAGAAGCTAAAATATCCACAAAGCATACTAACTCAGTGCCACAATACAGCCAAGAAACGATTCCTTGAAGGGAAAACTAATAAGCCAGATCGCCAGAACATTCAAAGAACCCTTGTCCTCCCCTTCCATGAAAATTTTCTTGATGTTGTTCACATACTGAGGAAACTCAATGTACAAGTAGTATTCAAATATGAGAACACCATTAAAAAAAAAAAAAACTCATCAAAAACAGCCCTTTCAGTAATTCAGGCGTTGTTTACAAAATCCCGTGTAAAAGCTGTAACAAATTTTACATAGGACAATCTGGAAAAGATTTGGAAACTAGAATCTCACAACATAAATACAGTGTAAGGACAGCCCAACAGAGTAGTGGTTTATTTCAGCACAAAGCATCCAGTGATCACCATACTGACTGGACAGGCTCCAAGATTCTAGCAAGATCATAAAGCTTAGATGAAAGAAATGTAATAGAATCTTGTCTAATTTCTGGCACAAATGAAAAGAATATAAACATGAGCTATGGTCATTTTAAGTGTGATAAATTGTTAACTGAATTAATTTTAAAGCAGTATCCCCCAGACTAACACGTGATTGTTCCTTGTCATCTCTTGGTGGTGTAGTCACACCTGTGTGGGATACACCAAGCATTAATCCTCTAGGTCTTAAGTTAAGCAGCAGTATTTATCCCTTCCTCCCTCCCCCCTCTCCCCTTCCCCCTCCCTCCCACTCCCCTTTCCTCCCCTCCTACTCCCTCCTCCTTTGTCACGTGTATTTTTAGATTCAGGTCATCCTTTGTTGTGTTCCACTCCCTGCTGCAGGTGACCCTAAGTTAAGCCGCAGGTAAAAATTCAGGTCATCCATTGTTCTGTGTGCCACTACCGGCTGCGGGTGTGCATAAAAGACCTCTACCCTTTACGTTTCTGTCTCACTCTGTCTGAAGATGTAATATACGAAAGTATTCACTGTCGCTCCTTTCATTTCTCCTGTGGTTAGTTTGAATATATATATATATATATATATATATATATATATATATATATATATATATATATATATATATATATATATATATATATATAATTTAAAATAATTGTGTTCTTAGAACAGTCAGATAAAAAGAGCAGACAAGTCTAAGTAATTCAGCATATTATAAAGGCTTACCTTTTTAGTTTAACCAAATGGGTAGACATCCAGTGCATGGTACATTTATAATCATAGATGATGTATGGACTATGGAAGTAGTTCTTAATATGTTATATGATACTTGAGTCTTCAGGTACCAAGAGATCTGTGAAATATTGGAAATTATATTGCCCTCCTTTAGAACACAAATTTTTGTTACCACCTTTTGTCAAATTAATTTTGGCATTCCCAGGCTCCCACTGACTTAGCTAAGATTATTATGCTCTGAAAGGAGAGGAAAATGCACATGAGGCTCCCAGATGCATTACTGTTCTTTTATTCAATAAGGATCATTAAAAAAGCTTCTATTGTCTGCCAAAATCATTTTCTTGCTCTATTTTTCGCTTTTTTCATTATAATGAGTTATCACCTAAATAACCGAATACATACCTTCATAGGCCTCAGAAAGTCTCTAAAAGTACTTAATTTTCACATATTATTATGGGGGGGGGGCCTCACAGCATCCCCCAAGACACCCCAGCTGCAGAGTCTCGCTTCGATCACCTCCCAACACCTGTTCAAGAATCTATAGGCATTTTTCTCCCCCCCCCCTTGTGAACTTTCTGGCTACGCCCCTGATCAGGAGACAATGGAATTCGGCTTCCTCCGTCCCTTCTGTCATGTACTAGATCAGCTGTAAGTATTTTAGTGATGAATTCTGCCCTTAATCTAATATACTATAACAGTAGCCGTGTGTGTGTGTGTGTGTGTGTGTGTGTGTGTGTGTGTGTGTGTGTGTGTGTGTGTGTGTGTGTGTGTGTGTGTGTGTGTGTGTGTGTGTGTGTGTGTGTGTGTGTGTGTGTGTGTGTGTGTGTGTGTGTGTGTGTGTGTGTGTATTTTTGGCAGCCGAAACTACACATTCAAATCGCACCAAAATTGACACAAAAATCGCAAAAAAAATCTGATGTGAAAGAACTTGGTCCCATCACGATTGGAAAACTTTTACTATATTTAATGAGTGATCAAATTTTGACCAAAAAACGCCACTCCCGGCGCCCAGTCGGTTGCCGTGGCCGAGTGGTTAATATCTCGGACTTGTGTTTGGACAACTTGGGTTCCATTCCCAAAGCTGAAAATAACACGATCATTTGGCTAGCTGCAGAAAACCAAAGTGACAACATTAGAGTAGAACAGCACGTAAACAGAACATCATGGGACCTTTGATGTCGCCTTGATGGCCGATAGTGACAACGTTGGTCTAGAACAGCACATAAACGTGACTTGGATCACCTAAAATGATCGCAACGCACGCGCAAAGTGCGAGGAAACTAGTCAGATCCAAGAGGAAACAAGTGCGAAGCACGAGAAAGTGAGCATTCAGTGCGAGAGCCCTCCACAGGAGCAAGTGCGAGAGGGCCCGAAGGGCCTACGAGCACTTGTTTGAAACTAAATCTCTCTCTTTCTCTCTCTTTCTCTCTCTCTCTCTCTCTCTCTCTCTCTCTCACACACACACACACACACACACACACACACAAATCCTGATTGTGTGTAAACTCTTTTGTGATAAAACTCTGACCTTACCAAAGATTATCTACATTTAGGTGGACCTTAAATGAATCCACAATCCCCTGGTCGACTCTGGGCATAGGCTTCACAGCCTGCTCCCATGGCCCAGTAGTCCTCCTACATATCATACACCTCTACATGTCACCACTTCGGCGCTAACACCCACCGTCCATATTGATTACATGCTAGGACTGTCTCATTCAGGACTGGTGTATTGGTATTAGAAGGGGTATTTTTACGACATGTCGGCGGGTCTTCTGGTAGATCGTTAAAGTCTGCTTTACATGAAATTCAAATCCTTAAACTGTTCCCTGCCCCAGCGGGGATTTGACCCTGGGTCCAGTAGGACCGCAAGCCACCTCTCTACCGATTGAGCCACTGCCTCTGATGAGTAAACCTCCCTACCAAGATCAAACACAGAAGCTGCGTGTCTTTAATATCTCTTCAGTATGACGACCGCTGGAGACGGACGCCTTCACGTGATAGCACAGATATATCTGGACGGCTCCACCGCCGGGTTATAACCGAGTCCCTTACAAGGGGGCCTACAAAAGAAACCAGAGCCAACCACCCCTGAATCACATCTTTTTTATGTTTCTGCCCAGAATCATGCTAGGTCTGTTCTTCGATCTGCTAAAAATAACTCCATCCGAACCAAATGCTCTCAACTCTCCAACTCAAATTCTTCCAGCTCCTTCTGGCACCTTGCCCGAAACCTTTCTAACAACTTTACCTCATCATCCTTCCTCCTCTTTTCCACTCTGATGGCTCTGTAGCTATTTCATCTACTGTTATAGCAAATCTCTTCTCTCAGACTTTCTCCTCCAGTTCCACCTTAGACGATTCCAGTGCTGTTCCTCCATCAGTTCCCCCATCTGACTTCCTCTTGGCTGACATTAATATTTCTTCAGCTGATGCATTTTCTGCCATCACTTGCCTCAGTATTAACAAGGCATATGAGCCAGATTCGTTCCCCCGTGTTGTCCTCAGGAACTGTGCTTCTATGCTTACACACTGCATAAGTAAACCCTTTCACCTAAGTCTATCAATGTGTAACACGTTTCCTTCTTGTTGGAAGTTTGCTCTCATTCAGCCTGTCCTAAAAGAAGAGTGACCATTCCCAACCCTCTTACTATCGCCCAATTACTTTAACATCCTGTATCAAAAGTTTTCGAGTGTATTCTTTGCAGAATTTTTTTTTTAAAGGCATCTTCCCAATCATAACCTTCTTCCTGACTGTCAGTATGGGTTCCGTCAGGGACGCCTCCACTCGGCGATCTTCTCACCTACCATTCAGACATCTGGTCATCCTCCTTTCGGGACTTTGGTGAAAGCTTTACCATTGCACTTAACATCTCAAAGGCTTTCGATCGAGTGTGGCATAAATCTTTATTTTCCACATTGCCCTCTTCTTGGTTTCTACCCTTCTATCTGTGCCATCATCTGTAGCTTCCTTTCATGGTCGTTCAATAGCTGCTGTTGTAGACGGCACACCGTTCTTCTCCTAGATCTATCAACAGTGGTATTCTTTTTAGGGCTCTGTCCTATCACCAACTCTCTTTCTTTTTCATTCATCAATGACCTTCTGTAAACTATACATGTAACCCTATCCACTCATATGCCGATGATTCCACCTTCTACCTTTCCATTCCAATTCCTGCAACGTCCATTTCAGCAGTTACTTCAACAAACGAGGGATGAGTCTATGGCACACTTAATATCTTACTTGGCTCGTCTCTCTGACTGGGGTAAAAGTGTACTCTTGTTATATTTAATACATCAAAGACTCAACTTCTTACACCTATCAACCCGACAAAATTCTTCCACAGGAGTATTGTACCCATTAATATTTGATAATATCCAGCTCAATCCTGCATCATCCTTAAACATACTTCGGGTTTCACAATTTTCTTGGGATTCAATCTTGGAATTTCATATTTCACCTCTCGTAAAAATCTGCTGCTTCCAAGAGAGATTAGGTGTGCTATGTCGACTCTGTACCTTTTTTACCCACCCGTACAGTTGGTGACCTTATACACGGGTTTTATTCGCCCCTGTTTAGCGTACAACTCTTATGTGTTGGGAGACTCCCCCATATACAGCACTTTTCAACAAGGCCCTTTCCAACCTTTTTAACTATTCTCATCTTACTGGCTCCCATCCAACCTGTTTCTTCGCCGCACCCGTTGCATCTTTATCTCTTATCTGTCACTACTTA
>NC_136997.1:30250089-30375089 GCF_032717465.1 Coenobita brevimanus
TCTGCCTCAGTTCCCCCCTTCTACCGTTATAGTAGAGTAAGTCGTCATTTCTGTTGTTCAGAGCAGGATTTTCAGCTCTTTGTCCCCATGGCTTCATTTGCGCGTCCTTCTTACAAGTTGTATCAAGCTCTGCCGGCCCCTATATAATGAGCTCAGTCTCTGCATCATTGCCACTTAGATCTGCTCCTCATTTTGTTCACATCTCTGTCCTCCCCTGTACAATTATTGTTGTGAGTGCTCAGGAAGTCTCCAACCATCTAGCAGCTGTGTAATTTGAGTATAACTGTTATTGCATTTTTTCCTTGTACTGCATAGCATAAGGTGTTGATTTGTAGGCCTAGTGAGTTTTTTTGTAATTTGTGTAAGGGTTCTTTTGTCAGCCAGTTTTAATATTAATTTGTATCTGTAATAATTTATCTTGCATTAACTGAGCATTACCCAGTGTATTTTCATTTTATCAGGGCTGACTTAGATAAATTTACTCTTGCTAATTTCGTGTTAATAGAGGCTATTGCAGTTAACCATATATTTAACCTGTTTTTTGCCATTACATTATCCTTATGAGTCCTGAATGTTTTGTTGTTAGTTTGAGCATTAAACTTTAACTTGTAATTTTACCTAACTCTTTTGTTTTGAACCTGAAACTTTACGGGACAGTAGTGATTTTTAGTATTCTCACTTAAAGTGTACATTATCTTTCTCTGTTCCGTAACATAAATTTGGCAACCTCATATCAGGAAATTCAGGATATTATCATAAGGATATTGCTTGATATTTTGTGACTGTTACTTATTCATGATGTCTACTATTACTACACTTGATGAAGCCAAAGATTTTTTGTCAAATGTGCAAACAGTGTGTGATGTAGAAAACAGAACAAAGAATGAACTTAAGCTTGTTGCTCAACAATTGGGAATTGCAGTTCACTCTCATCATTCTAAAGATCAAATTGTTGGCATGATTAATGAAAGCTTGTTTAATGTAACTCCTCCAAATGAGCAAACGCAGATTGAATTAGCTAAGTTACAGCTAGCCCTGCAGGAGGCTCGTGTTAAGGAGGCTGAATTTCAAGCACGTGCTAAGGAGGCTGAGTCTCAGGTTAGGGAGGCGGAGTCTCAGGCTAAGCAGGCGGAGTCTCAGGCTCGTATTCAGGAGGCTGAATTTCAAGCAAGTGCTAAGGAGGCTGAATTTCAGGCCCGTTCTAAGGAGGCTGAGGCACAAGTTGAAATTGCTAGGATTCAGGCAGACCATGAGTATCGCATGAAACAAGGTGGAACTGGATCATCTAGCTCTGATGATTTTGATGTGGCTAAAAATGTTAAACTTGTCCCTCCTTTTAATGAATCTGATTTAACCAAGTATTTTCAGTTGTTTGAGAGGGTAGCTACAGGTTTTAATTGGCCCAAAAAGTATTGGCCAGTACTCCTTCAAACTGTTCTCACCGGTAAAGCTCAAGTAACATATGCATCTTTGCCTCAGGATGAATGTGATAATTATGATGTAGTTAAGAGCTTGATTCTTAAGGCCTATGAACTTGTTCCTGAAGCCTATAGAGTAAAATTTAGGACAACTTACAAGCAAGATAAGCAATCCCATGTTGAGTATGCAAAAATCAAAGAAGATCTGTTAGAGCAGTGGTTAAATTCTAAGAATGTGGATTCTGATTTTGGTAAATTTAAGCAGATGATTTTGCTGGAGGACTTCAAGAGGTGTATTAGTAAAGATGTAAGCCTATATCTTGATGAGAAAAGAATAGATAATTTGTCTGATGCTGCAGTTTTAGCTGATGAATATGTTCTCACTCACAAGAGATATTCTAAAGAAAAAGGGAAAGCTGAGAGTAAGTACGTTGCCTCTACTCAGAGTACAGGTAACAGGAAAGAGAATAAAGATGATGTTTCTCAGGAAGTAAATACCAGCTTCACCTCTAGATTTCAGAAAAGTAAATGTACTTATTGTAGTAAGCTTGGTCATACTACGGAGAAATGTTTCAGGAGACAGCGTGATGTGAACAAAAAGGAGTCTTTAAATATTCAGTCAATTGGTCTAGTGTCCACTCTTGAGAGTTCCCAGAATTCTTTAACTGAGTTAACTGAACCTGCTTTGAGGGGTAACTTAAATTCTCATGATGGAGCTCCTCTTTTGAGCAGTAACGTGGGTGACACTCTCAAGAGTTCATGTGCTAATTTCCTGTCTGATGGTTTTGTCAGTCCTCTGGACAGTAATGACAGGAAATCAGTTAAAATATATCGTGATACAGGTGCTTGCCAATCCCTTATGCTGACCAGTGTTCTAGGCTCTAATGTTAATTCCTCTGATGAAACTGTAATCTTACAAGGTGTAGGGAATAATTACTTCTCTGTCCCTCTGTGCAGAGTGAATTTAGAGTCTGGTTTTGTTAATGGTTCCGTTATGGTTGGGTTGGTTGAGACACTCCCAATGTCAGGTGTAACTTTCTTACTTGGAAATGATGTTGGTGGAAGTCAGGTGTGTCCAGCTCCTCAGTTGTCTAGTGAGCCAGTGGCTGCGTCCCAGGATTGTGGTGTCCCTGATGTGTTCCCTGCATGTGCTGTCACTAGGGCTAAGTCTAAAGTTACTGGTGATTTAGAGGATAATGATGATGATGATGTTATCCTAGCTGACACTTTTCTTGCTAATTTGGACCACTCACCAGATGAGGCAGTACCCCGTAGTGTTGATAATTTGTCTCGTCAAGAGTTGGTTGAGTTGCAGGTTGCTGACCCTGAGTTGAAAGGTCTAGCTAACTCTGCTTGCAGTGAGGAAGAGTCAGCCGGTGCTTCTACTTGTTATTATATAAAGTCAGGAGTACTTATGAGGAAGTGGAGACCCCCAACAGCATCAGCCGACTGTGAATGGGAGGTTGTACATCAAGTTGTCATCCCTCGTGTTTGTAGGCAGGATATCATTAGAGTGGCTCATGATTCCAGTTTGGCAGGACACCTTGGAGTGAGGAAGACTGTGGCACGCATTTTGAAACACTTCTACTGGCCAGGTATCTTCAGGGATGTTTCCTGGTATTGTAAGTCTTGTCACACCTGTCAAGTTGTGGGGAAGTGTAATCAGACCGAAAAGGTTGCACCTCTAGTTCCCATTCCTCCTTTTGAGGCGCCTTTCACCCGTGTGATGGTGGATATTGTGGGCCCTCTTCCTAAGACTTCTTCAGGATTTTCTTATGTGTTGACCCTGATTGATATGGCTACTCGTTATCCTGAAGCCATTTCACTTAGAAATATCTCAGCAAAGAACGTGGTTAAGGAAATGCTAGGGTTCTTCACAAAGTTTGGTCTGCCCAAGGAGGTACAGTCAGACCGTGGAAGTAATTTCATGTCGAATGTTTTCAAGCAGTCTCTGAAAGAGTTGGGCATCACCCAGATCACGTCTTCAGCTTACCATCCCCAGACCCAAGGAGCGTTGGAGAGATATCATCAAACACTCAAATCGATGCTCAAGAAATACTGTTTGGAACATCAGAAAGACTGGGATAAAGGTCTTCCATTCGTTGTGTTTGCCGCAAGAGAATCTCCAAATGAATCACTGGGCTTCTCACCTTTTGAACTACTGTTTGGCCATGAAGTAAGAGGACCCCTTAAGTTACTCAAGGAATGCTGGCTGTCGGAGGAAGATGACGTCAACCTGCTGGAGTATGTGATGAAGTTCAAAGAACGGCTGTCCACTGCTTTACAACTGGCGAGAGAGAATTTAGGAGCTGCTCAGGAGAAGATGAAAACTTGGTATGATAAGAAGTCCAGGTTACGCCACTTTCAGCCAGGAGATCAGGTTTTGATTCTGCTACCAGTTCATGGGCAACCTCTTCAAGCCAAGTTTAGTGGTCCTTATTTCGTGGAGAAGAAACTCAGTGATGTCAACTATGTCATCGCCACACCAGATCATAGAAAGAACAAGCAACTATGTCACATCAACATGCTAAAGTTATATCACAGGCGGGACGAAAATAATCCAGTCTGCACTGTAGCTGTTCCACCCGAGTCTGCAAGTGAAGCTCTCCCATGCAGTATGAGCCTGAGTGATAGTTTGGGGAAGAATCCTGATATCATGAATGATCTCCAGACTAAGCTTTCTCATCTACCTCCCGAGGAAAGGCAGGAGTTTTCGGCATTACTGCAGGAGTACCCGCAAGTGTTCCGTGCCACTCCAGGAAGAACCACTGTGTTGATGCATGATGTCGATGTTGGAGACGCAAAGCCAATTAAACTGCCTCCTTACCGTGTGAACCCAGTGAAAGTTCCTCTCATCCAGAAGGAGCTTGGCTACCTGTTGGACCACAAGATGATTGAGCCCTGTCAGAGCGAGTGGAGTTCTCCTGTCACTCTAGTCCCTAAGCCAGGTGGGTCACAGCGGCTTTGCATCGACTACAGACGTGTTAATCAGATCACCAAAACAGACACTTACCCTCTCCCTCGCGTGGAAGATTGCATAGACAAGATCGGAAAGGCTAGGTACATAAGTTTGATTTGTTAAAGGGATACTGGCAAGTACCTATGACTGAACGTGCTAGGGAGATCTCATGTTTTGTAACATTAGGAAAGACTTTTGCATGTTCTGTAATGCCATATACAGATTGTTTTAGAGTAATAAGAAATTTCCTTTGTAAATTTCTTTTTCTTTGTGGAAAGGTGTTACATAGCCTATGATTTCATCATCCTTTGTGTTATTTTAACGCACAGTATGCTGCATGTTTGATCACGAGCGTGTTCTGCCTCAGTTCCCCCCTTCTACCGTTATAGTAGAGTAAGTCGTCATTTCTGTTGTTCAGAGCAGGATTTTCAGCTCTTTGTCCCCATGGCTTCATTTGCGCGTCCTTCTTACAAGTTGTATCAAGCTCTGCCGGCCCCTATATAATGAGCTCAGTCTCTGCATCATTGCCACTTAGATCTGCTCCTCATTTTGTTCACATCTCTGTCCTCCCCTGTACAATTATTGTTGTGAGTGCTCAGGAAGTCTCCAACCATCTAGCAGCTGTGTAATTTGAGTATAACTGTTATTGCATTTTTTCCTTGTACTGCATAGCATAAGGTGTTGATTTGTAGGCCTAGTGAGTTTTTTTGTAATTTGTGTAAGGGTTCTTTTGTCAGCCAGTTTTAATATTAATTTGTATCTGTAATAATTTATCTTGCATTAACTGAGCATTACCCAGTGTATTTTCATTTTATCAGGGCTGACTTAGATAAATTTACTCTTGCTAATTTCGTGTTAATAGAGGCTATTGCAGTTAACCATATATTTAACCTGTTTTTTGCCATTACATTATCCTTATGAGTCCTGAATGTTTTGTTGTTAGTTTGAGCATTAAACTTTAACTTGTAATTTTACCTAACTCTTTTGTTTTGAACCTGAAACTTTACGGGACAGTAGTGATTTTTAGTATTCTCACTTAAAGTGTACATTATCTTTCTCTGTTCCGTAACATAAATTTGGCAACCTCATATCAGGAAATTCAGGATATTATCATAAGGATATTGCTTGATATTTTGTGACTGTTACTTATTCATGATGTCTACTATTACTACAGTTGATGAAGCCAAAGATTTTTTGTCAAATGTGCAAACAGTGTGTGATGTAGAAAACAGAACAAAGAATGAACTTAAGCTTGTTGCTCAACAATTGGGAATTGCAGTTCACTCTCATCATTCTAAAGATCAAATTGTTGGCATGATTAATAAAAGCTTGTTTAATGTAACTCCTCCAAATGAGCAAACGCAGATTGAATTAGCTAAGTTACAGCTAGCCCTGCAGGAGGCTCGTGTTAAGGAGGCTGAATTTCAAGCACGTGCTAAGGAGGCTGAGTCTCAGGCTAGGGAGGCGGAGTCTCAGGCTAAGCAGGCGGAGTCTCAGGCTCGTATTCAGGAGGCTGAATTTCAAGCAAGTGCTAAGGAGGCTGAATTTCAGGCCCGTTCTAAGGAGGCTGAGGCACAAGTTGAAATTGCTAGGATTCAGGCAGACCATGAGTATCGCATGAAACAAGGTGGAACTGGATCATCTAGCTCTGATGATTTTGATGTGGCTAAAAATGTTAAACTTGTCCCTCCTTTTAATGAATCTGATTTAACCAAGTATTTTCAGTTGTTTGAGAGGGTAGCTACAGGTTTTAATTGGCCCAAAAAGTATTGGCCAGTACTCCTTCAAACTGTTCTCACCGGTAAAGCTCAAGTAACATATGCATCTTTGCCTCAGGATGAATGTGATAATTATGATGTAGTTAAGAGCTTGATTCTTAAGGCCTATGAACTTGTTCCTGAAGCCTATAGAGTAAAATTTAGGACAACTTACAAGCAAGATAAGCAATCCCATGTTGAGTATGCAAAAATCAAAGAAGATCTGTTAGAGCAGTGGTTAAATTCTAAGAATGTGGATTCTGATTTTGGTAAATTTAAGCAGATGATTTTGCTGGAGGACTTCAAGAGGTGTATTAGTAAAGATGTAAGCCTATATCTTGATGAGAAAAGAATAGATAATTTGTCTGATGCTGCAGTTTTAGCTGATGAATATGTTCTCACTCACAAGAGATATTCTAAAGAAAAAGGGAAAGCTGAGAGTAAGTACGTTGCCTCTACTCAGAGTACAGGTAACAGGAAAGAGAATAAAGATGATGTTTCTCAGGAAGTAAATACCAGCTTCACCTCTAGATTTCAGAAAAGTAAATGTACTTATTGTAGTAAGCTTGGTCATACTACGGAGAAATGTTTCAGGAGACAGCGTGATGTGAACAAAAAGGAGTCTTTAAATATTCAGTCAATTGGTCTAGTGTCCACTCTTGAGAGTTCCCAGAATTCTTTAACTGAGTTAACTGAACCTGCTTTGAGGGGTAACTTAAATTCTCATGATGGAGCTCCTCTTTTGAGCAGTAACGTGGGTGACACTCTCAAGAGTTCATGTGCTAATTTCCTGTCTGATGGTTTTGTCAGTCCTCTGGACAGTAATGACAGGAAATCAGTTAAAATATATCGTGATACAGGTGCTTGCCAATCCCTTATGCTGACCAGTGTTCTAGGCTCTAATGTTAATTCCTCTGATGAAACTGTAATCTTACAAGGTGTAGGGAATAATTACTTCTCTGTCCCTCTGTGCAGAGTGAATTTAGAGTCTGGTTTTGTTAATGGTTCCGTTATGGTTGGGTTGGTTGAGACACTCCCAATGTCAGGTGTAACTTTCTTACTTGGAAATGATGTTGGTGGAAGTCAGGTGTGTCCAGCTCCTCAGTTGTCTAGTGAGCCAGTGGCTGCGTCCCAGGATTGTGGTGTCCCTGATGTGTTCCCTGCATGTGCTGTCACTAGGGCTAAGTCTAAAGTTACTGGTGATTTAGAGGATAATGATGATGATGATGTTATCCTAGCTGACACTTTTCTTGCTAATTTGGACCACTCACCAGATGAGGCAGTACCCCGTAGTGTTGATAATTTGTCTCGTCAAGAGTTGGTTGAGTTGCAGGTTGCTGACCCTGAGTTGAAAGGTCTAGCTAACTCTGCTTGCAGTGAGGAAGAGTCAGCCGGTGCTTCTACTTGTTATTATATAAAGTCAGGAGTACTTATGAGGAAGTGGAGACCCCCAACAGCATCAGCCGACTGTGAATGGGAGGTTGTACATCAAGTTGTCATCCCTCGTGTTTGTAGGCAGGATATCATTAGAGTGGCTCATGATTCCAGTTTGGCAGGACACCTTGGAGTGAGGAAGACTGTGGCACGCATTTTGAAACACTTCTACTGGCCAGGTATCTTCAGGGATGTTTCCTGGTATTGTAAGTCTTGTCACACCTGTCAAGTTGTGGGGAAGTGTAATCAGACCGAAAAGGTTGCACCTCTAGTTCCCATTCCTCCTTTTGAGGCGCCTTTCACCCGTGTGATGGTGGATATTGTGGGCCCTCTTCCTAAGACTTCTTCAGGATTTTCTTATGTGTTGACCCTGATTGATATGGCTACTCGTTATCCTGAAGCCATTTCACTTAGAAATATCTCAGCAAAGAACGTGGTTAAGGAAATGCTAGGGTTCTTCACAAAGTTTGGTCTGCCCAAGGAGGTACAGTCAGACCGGGGAAGTAATTTCATGTCGAATGTTTTCAAGCAGTCTCTGAAAGAGTTGGGCATCACCCAGATCACGTCTTCAGCTTACCATCCCCAGACCCAAGGAGCGTTGGAGAGATATCATCAAACACTCAAATCGATGCTCAAGAAATACTGTTTGGAACATCAGAAAGACTGGGATAAAGGTCTTCCATTCGTTGTGTTTGCCGCAAGAGAATCTCCAAATGAATCACTGGGCTTCTCACCTTTTGAACTACTGTTTGGCCATGAAGTAAGAGGACTCTTTAAGTTACTCAAGGAATGCTGGCTGTCGGAGGAAGATGACGTCAACCTGCTGGAGTATGTGATGAAGTTCAAAGAACGGCTGTCCACTGCTTTACAACTGGCGAGAGAGAATTTAGGAGCTGCTCAGGAGAAGATGAAAACTTGGTATGATAAGAAGTCCAGGTTACGCCACTTTCAGCCAGGAGATCAGGTTTTGATTCTGCTACCAGTTCATGGGCAACCTCTTCAAGCCAAGTTTAGTGGTCCTTATTTCGTGGAGAAGAAACTCAGTGATGTCAACTATGTCATCGCCACACCAGATCATAGAAAGAACAAGCAACTATGTCACATCAACATGCTAAAGTTATATCACAGGCGGGACGAAAATAATCCAGTCTGCACTGTAGCTGTTCCACCCGAGTCTGCAAGTGAAGCTCTCCCATGCAGTATGAGCCTGAGTGATAGTTTGGGGAAGAATCCTGATATCATGAATGATCTCCAGACTAAGCTTTCTCATCTACCTCCCGAGGAAAGGCAGGAGTTTTCGGCATTACTGCAGGAGTACCCGCAAGTGTTCCGTGCCACTCCAGGAAGAACCACTGTGTTGATGCATGATGTCGATGTTGGAGACGCAAAGCCAATTAAAGTGCCTCCTTACCGTGTGAACCCAGTGAAAGTTCCTCTCATCCAGAAGGAGCTTGGCTACCTGTTGGACCACAAGATGATTGAGCCCTGTCAGAGCGAGTGGAGTTCTCCTGTCACTCTAGTCCCTAAGCCAGGTGGGTCACAGCGGCTTTGCATCGACTACAGACGTGTTAATCAGATCACCAAAACAGACACTTACCCTCTCCCTCGCGTGGAAGATTGCATAGACAAGATCGGAAAGGCTAGGTACATAAGTTTGATTTGTTAAAGGGATACTGGCAAGTACCTATGACTGAACGTGCTAGGGAGATCTC
Organism: Coenobita brevimanus; assembly: GCF_032717465.1. Lineage (NCBI taxonomy): Eukaryota > Metazoa > Arthropoda > Malacostraca > Decapoda > Coenobitidae > Coenobita > Coenobita brevimanus. Next base: position 30,259,370 of record NC_136997.1, read on the forward strand.
ATGTTTTGTAACATTAGGAAAGACTTTTGCATGTTCTGTAATGCCATATACAGATTGTTTTAGAGTAATAAGAAATTTCCTTTGTAAATTTCTTTTTCTTTGTGGAAAGGTGTTACATAGCCTATGATTTCATCATCCTTTGTGTTATTTTAACGCACAGTATGCTGCATGTTTGATCACGAGCGTGTTCTGCCTCAGTTCCCCCTTCTACCGTTATAGTAGAGTAAGTCGTCATTTCTGTTGTTCAGAGCAGGATTTTCAGCTCTTTGTCCCCATGGCTTCATTTGCGTCCTTCTTACAAGTTGTATCAAGCTCTGCCGGCCCCTATATAATGAGCTCAGTCTCTGCATCATTGCCACTTAGATCTGCTCCTCATTTTGTTCACATCTCTGTCCTCCCCTGTACAATTATTGTTGTGAGTGCTCAGGAAGTCTCCAACCATCTAGCAGCTGTGTAATTTGAGTATAACTGTTATTGCATTTTTTCCTTGTACTGCATAGCATAAGGTGTTGATTTGTAGGCCTAGTGAGTTATTTTGTAATTTGTGTAAGGGTTCTTTTGTCAGCCAGTTTTAATATTAATTTGTATCTGTAATAATTTATCTTGCATTAACTGAGCATTACCCAGTGTATTTTCATTTTATCAGGGCTGACTTAGATAAATTTACTCTTGCTAATTTCGTGTTAATAGAGGCTATTGCAGTTAACCATATATTTAACCTGTTTTTTGCCATTACATTATCCTTATGAGTCCTGAATGTTTTGTTGTTAGTTTGAGCATTAAACTTTAACTTGTAATTTTACCTAACTCTTTTGTTTTGAACCTGAAACTTTACGGGACAGTAGTGATTTTTAGTATTCTCACTTAAAGTGTACATTATCTTTCTCTGTTCCGTAACATAAATTTGGCAACCTCATATCAGGAAATTCAGGATATTATCATAAGGATATTGCTTGATATTTTGTGACTGTTACTTATTCATGATGTCTACTATTACTACAGTTGATGAAGCCAAAGATTTTTTGTCAAATGTGCAAACAGTGTGTGATGTAGAAAACAGAACAAAGAATGAACTTAAGCTTGTTGCTCAACAATTGGGAATTGCAGTTCACTCTCATCATTCTAAAGATCAAATTGTTGGCATGATTAATAAAAGCTTGTTTAATGTAACTCCTCCAAATGAGCAAACGCAGATTGAATTAGCTAAGTTACAGCTAGCCCTGCAGGAGGCTCGTGTTAAGGAGGCTGAATTTCAAGCACGTGCTAAGGAGGCTGAGTCTCAGGCTAGGGAGGCGGAGTCTCAGGCTAAGCAGGCGGAGTCTCAGGCTCGTATTCAGGAGGCTGAATTTCAAGCAAGTGCTAAGGAGGCTGAATTTCAGGCCCGTTCTAAGGAGGCTGAGGCACAAGTTGAAATTGCTAGGATTCAGGCAGACCATGAGTATCGCATGAAACAAGGTGGAACTGGATCATCTAGCTCTGATGATTTTGATGTGGCTAAAAATGTTAAACTTGTCCCTCCTTTTAATGAATCTGATTTAACCAAGTATTTTCAGTTGTTTGAGAGGGTAGCTACAGGTTTTAATTGGCCCAAAAAGTATTGGCCAGTACTCCTTCAAACTGTTCTCACCGGTAAAGCTCAAGTAACATATGCATCTTTGCCTCAGGATGAATGTGATAATTATGATGTAGTTAAGAGCTTGATTCTTAAGGCCTATGAACTTGTTCCTGAAGCCTATAGAGTAAAATTTAGGACAACTTACAAGCAAGATAAGCAATCCCATGTTGAGTATGCAAAAATCAAAGAAGATCTGTTAGAGCAGTGGTTAAATTCTAAGAATGTGGATTCTGATTTTGGTAAATTTAAGCAGATGATTTTGCTGGAGGACTTCAAGAGGTGTATTAGTAAAGATGTAAGCCTATATCTTGATGAGAAAAGAATAGATAATTTGTCTGATGCTGCAGTTTTAGCTGATGAATATGTTCTCACTCACAAGAGATATTCTAAAGAAAAAGGGAAAGCTGAGAGTAAGTACGTTGCCTCTACTCAGAGTACAGGTAACAGGAAAGAGAATAAAGATGATGTTTCTCAGGAAGTAAATACCAGCTTCACCTCTAGATTTCAGAAAAGTAAATGTACTTATTGTAGTAAGCTTGGTCATACTACGGAGAAATGTTTCAGGAGACAGCGTGATGTGAACAAAAAGGAGTCTTTAAATATTCAGTCAATTGGTCTAGTGTCCACTCTTGAGAGTTCCCAGAATTCTTTAACTGAGTTAACTGAACCTGCTTTGAGGGGTAACTTAAATTCTCATGATGGAGCTCCTCTTTTGAGCAGTAACGTGGGTGACACTCTCAAGAGTTCATGTGCTAATTTCCTGTCTGATGGTTTTGTCAGTCCTCTGGACAGTAATGACAGGAAATCAGTTAAAATATATCGTGATACAGGTGCTTGCCAATCCCTTATGCTGACCAGTGTTCTAGGCTCTAATGTTAATTCCTCTGATGAAACTGTAATCTTACAAGGTGTAGGGAATAATTACTTCTCTGTCCCTCTGTGCAGAGTGAATTTAGAGTCTGGTTTTGTTAATGGTTCCGTTATGGTTGGGTTGGTTGAGACACTCCCAATGTCAGGTGTAACTTTCTTACTTAGAAATGATGTTGGTGGAAGTCAGGTGTGTCCAGCTCCTCAGTTGTCTAGTGAGCCAGTGGCTGCGTCCCAGGATTGTGGTGTCCCTGATGTGTTCCCTGCATGTGCTGTCACTAGGGCTAAGTCTAAAGTTACTGGTGATTTAGAGGATAATGATGATGATGATGTTATCCTAGCTGACACTTTTCTTGCTAATTTGGACCACTCACCAGATGAGGCAGTACCCCGTAGTGTTGATAATTTGTCTCGTCAAGAGTTGGTTGAGTTGCAGGTTGCTGACCCTGAGTTGAAAGGTCTAGCTAACTCTGCTTGCAGTGAGGAAGAGTCAGCCGGTGCTTCTACTTGTTATTATATAAAGTCAGGAGTACTTATGAGGAAGTGGAGACCCCCAACAGCATCAGCCGACTGTGAATGGGAGGTTGTACATCAAGTTGTCATCCCTCGTGTTTGTAGGCAGGATATCATTAGAGTGGCTCATGATTCCAGTTTGGCAGGACACCTTGGAGTGAGGAAGACTGTGGCACGCATTTTGAAACACTTCTACTGGCCAGGTATCTTCAGGGATGTTTCCTGGTATTGTAAGTCTTGTCACACCTGTCAAGTTGTGGGGAAGTGTAATCAGACCGAAAAGGTTGCACCTCTAGTTCCCATTCCTCCTTTTGAGGCGCCTTTCACCCGTGTGATGGTGGATATTGTGGGCCCTCTTCCTAAGACTTCTTCAGGATTTTCTTATGTGTTGACCCTGATTGATATGGCTACTCGTTATCCTGAAGCCATTTCACTTAGAAATATCTCAGCAAAGAACGTGGTTAAGGAAATGCTAGGGTTCTTCACAAAGTTTGGTCTGCCCAAGGAGGTACAGTCAGACCGGGGAAGTAATTTCATGTCGAATGTTTTCAAGCAGTCTCTGAAAGAGTTGGGCATCACCCAGATCACGTCTTCAGCTTACCATCCCCAGACCCAAGGAGCGTTGGAGAGATATCATCAAACACTCAAATCGATGCTCAAGAAATACTGTTTGGAACATCAGAAAGACTGGGATAAAGGTCTTCCATTCGTTGTGTTTGCTGCAAGAGAATCTCCAAATGAATCACTGGGCTTCTCACCTTTTGAACTACTGTTTGGCCATGAAGTAAGAGGACCCTTAAGTTACTCAAGGAATGCTGGCTGTCGGAGGAAGATGACGTCAACCTGCTGGAGTATGTGATGAAGTTCAAAGAACGGCTGTCCACTGCTTTACAACTGGCGAGAGAGAATTTAGGAGCTGCTCAGGAGAAGATGAAAACTTGGTATGATAAGAAGTCCAGGTTACGCCACTTTCAGCCAGGAGATCAGGTTTTGATTCTGCTACCAGTTCATGGGCAACCTCTTCAAGCCAAGTTTAGTGGTCCTTATTTCGTGGAGAAGAAACTCAGTGATGTCAACTATGTCATCGCCACACCAGATCGTAGAAAGAACAAGCAACTATGTCACATCAACATGCTAAAGTTATATCACAGGCGGGACGAAAATAATCCAGTCTGCACTGTAGCTGTTCCACCCGAGTCTGCAAGTGAAGCTCTCCCATGCAGTATGAGCCTGAGTGATAGTTTGGGGAAGAATCCTGATATCATGAATGATCTCCAGACTAAGCTTTCTCATCTACCTCCCGAGGAAAGGCAGGAGTTTTCGGCATTACTGCAGGAGTACCCGCAAGTGTTCCGTGCCACTCCAGGAAGAACCACTGTGTTGATGCATGATGTCGATGTTGGAGACGCAAAGCCAATTAAACTGCCTCCTTACCGTGTGAACCCAGTGAAAGTTCCTCTCATCCAGAAGGAGCTTGGCTACCTGTTGGACCACAAGATGATTGAGCCCTGTCAGAGCGAGTGGAGTTCTCCTGTCACTCTAGTCCCTAAGCCAGGTGGGTCACAGCGGCTTTGCATCGACTACAGACGTGTTAATCAGATCACCAAAACAGACACTTACCCTCTCCCTCGCGTGGAAGATTGCATAGACAAGATCGGAAAGGCTAGGTACATAAGTTTGATTTGTTAAAGGGATACTGGCAAGTACCTATGACTGAACGTGCTAGGGAGATCTCATGTTTTGTAACATTAGGAAAGACTTTTGCATGTTCTGTAATGCCATATACAGATTGTTTTAGAGTAATAAGAAATTTCCTTTGTAAATTTCTTTTTTCTTTGTGGAAAGGTGTTACATAGCCTATGATTTCATCATCCTTTGTGTAATTTTAACGCACAGTATGCTGCATGTTTGATCACGAGCGTGTTCTGCCTCAGTTCCCCCCTTCTACCGTTATAGTAGAGTAAGTCGTCATTTCTGTTGTTCAGAGCAGGATTTTCAGCTCTTTGTCCCCATGGCTTCATTTGCGCGTCCTTCTTACAAGTTGTATCAAGCTCTGCCGGCCCCTATATAATGAGCTCAGTCTCTGCATCATTGCCACTTAGATCTGCTCCTCATTTTGTTCACATCTCTGTCCTCCCCTGTACAATTATTGTTGTGAGTGCTCAGGAAGTCTCCAACCATCTAGCAGCTGTGTAATTTGAGTATAACTGTTATTGCATTTTTTCCTTGTACTGCATAGCATAAGGTGTTGATTTGTAGGCCTAGTGAGTTTTTTTGTAATTTGTGTAAGGGTTCTTTTGTCAGCCAGTTTTAATATTAATTTGTATCTGTAATAATTTATCTTGCATTAACTGAGCATTACCCAGTGTATTTTCATTTTATCAGGGCTGACTTAGATAAATTTACTCTTGCTAATTTCTGTGTTAATAGAGGCTATTGCAGTTAACCATATATTTAACCTGTTTTTTGCCATTACATTATCCTTATGAGTCCTGAATGTTTTGTTGTTAGTTTGAGCATTAAACTTTAACTTGTAATTTTACCTAACTCTTTTGTTTTGAACCTGGAACTTTACGGGACAGTAGTGATTTTTAGTATTCTCACTTAAAGAGTACATTATCTTTCTCTGTTCCGTAATATATATATATATATATATATATATATATATATATATATATATATATATATATATATATATATATATATATATATATATATTCTCGATGTGTACATTTCGATTATGTTTGAAGCTTAGTACTTTTGCCCATGAGTATACCCACGATTCACGGTATAAGGAAAGAAGAACGTCATGCAGTTATGGTTATTTCACTTAAACCAACCATTGACGGCGTTTCCTGAACGATAATGGTTTTCTTCAGAGACGACTGCTACATTGGATTTCATTCAGAGTTTCTGCCCAAATATTATGCATTGTTATTGTTTGGTAGGATGGTGCAGTTATGGCCATGTCCAGTGGTCAACAGCCAAAATGGTTCTCATACGTGAATATGTGTCCCTGACTAATTTGTTAGCACTGATTTCAAATCTGATATTAGTTTGCGGCATTGGACCAGGTTTCTTGAATATCAGACTGAAAACATATTCAGTGTGGCATACTGTAACTTGTCTCAACCTTGTAACATAAATTGAGGTACACACAGATAATACTGTGATGATCTATGGTACAAAAATATGGAAATGCAATGCAAATACTGCACTTTGTTTTTCCGCTTGTTCAGCTGACTCTCTTCACATTGTAGCATCAAGCAGTAGTCGCCCATCATGTTGGAACTGAGTTGGCATTGAAACCTGCTATCCATTATAGGAATGTCTTGGTGAAACCTTTCACGGTGCTCTTCACTGATGTGTCCGAGGTTATCTGAAAAGGAATCGGTGTGGGGGTGAAAGAAATGAATCTTGAAGGACATCCTTGAGCCCAGAGAATGATAAGTCCATATCATGCCTGCCATAACTTCTTCGTAGTTGTCTGCACTATGGTTTCCAAGGCAGTTCTGTGACATTCCCATGTGTTCCTCTCCAGCAGATTTAATGCCTTGATGAAGTCACCATCATTAACCAGCATGGGGATCTAAGGACCATTCAAGATCCCTGCTTTCAACTTGGCTACGGATACCAAGCCATCGAGCTTCATAGACAAGTATTGAAACCCAGTACCCATTTGATCCATGGCTTTAACGAAATTTTTCGCCAAGCCCAGCTTGGGATGCAGCGGAGGCAAGAATATATTTTCTTTATCCACAAGGGGCTTGTGAAGACAGTTGAACCTTCCAGTTGCATCTTTTTGGTCTTGCCGGCAATTCTTTTCTTACATAGTGCTCGGCATTACCTCTACTGTTTCACAAGCAGAGAAAGCACATGAGCTTCATGAAACCGCTCTGAAGACCCAGAAGTAGACTGATCACTTTGAGGTCCCTGCAGATTTTCCACTGAAGCTTCTCATACTCGACTGCGGAAAGCACAATCTTCATAGTTTCATAGCTCTCGGTCATCTTTGCGTGTGCTATTGGTATGGATGGAAGCCGATTCCCATTGTGTAGGAGGACTTCTTTCAGAGTGTCTTTTCCTGAATCTATAAACAGCCTCCAATCATCCGGCTTGTATGGATCAGACTTAGAGAGTTGTCGGTAGAGAGACACTGTGTCATTGCAACAGCAAAAGTTGTTTGCTATTTTGAAAAACGCATACAGTTGTCTATGCTGATGACGCGCCATAGTGATGTGCACTCCATCTTCCAGCAGGTTACGCTGTTTCAGTCGTGATCCGAGGAGCTCTTCCTTTTTTTTGGACAAATCAAGGTCCCTTATGAGATCATGAAGGGCTCCCTGGTTGAATGGTTTGGTACCACTGTGTCCTGAGTCGTCCTGGTGGTCATCATCCACGGGGCTATGACTGGAATCAGATTCGCTGCTTAGCTCGTGTTAAGCAGGTGGGTTTGGAACCGGTACAGTAGTTCTCCACTGTGTGGCATTGGTCAGATTGCAGAGGCGATATTAGGATACTGTACTGTGGCTCGTGTCTTGATAGTTATTCCTTTGATGTTCGTGAAACACATGTAGCACTCTTTGCTGTGGTCTTTGGGCTCTCGCCACAGCATTGGTACAATGAATGGCAAACCCGAACTTCGTTTTCCATGTGACACACGACCTACACGCTATGTGTGGCGCCCATTTCTTGGTCGCCCAATGGACATTTGAAATAGCTTTTGTAGTTCACTCGAACAGCCTTCGTGATGGGGTTCTTGAAGCTTTCCAGGGTGACTGCTCCACAATTGTAACAAAAACAGTCAGGATCCTGTAAACATTTGCGTCGTTCCATCTTTCACCACAGTCAATGTGACTGAGAATTTCTGCAACAATAGAAGTGGAAACAACATATGTAACCTGCAATAAAAATACAAATTTAATCGATGGAACCAAACAAATGTATGAGTCACATCTAGTGAGCAAGATACACCGATATTCTGGTTTTCAAAAAGTGAACCTTATACGTCCTTATCGATGCCATATTAGAGTTCACTGTCAATTACCCTAGAATCAGACCATTTCAATTCAGAACCATGACGTAATTTTATTTTTGTTGACTAATGTTATTAAGCAAATCTGTTTTTAAATAGAATTTTAGAAAGCTTCCTTTATCACGTCTGCCTCCCTCTTTTCAGCATGCATTTAAAAAGTAAAACATACTATAATTACTTGTATGATTCACGAAGTTGGAAAAAAAATTAAGTATCAACTTTACTTGAGGTGGAGTTACTGAATAATAATAAATGTGTTTCCCTCACTCTATATGCATCTAAGCTAGCCTCTCTCCATTCATTCATAAAACTGTATGCCTCTTCTCCCAATCATTCATGCCATTTACAATAAGATTTGCCACATTTATCTTGTTCTCCCTTTCATTTACATGGATGGCCCCTCTGCCACCTCTATGCATTTTTCCTTCTCCCACATAGGGGCATTAGCTAGTGCCAGATGTAGTTTTTATCCAGGAGATAATGTATAAATTAAAGGGCCATCATTCAAGCTGTTTGTAACTGTTTCATATGACTAATGCTGATTAATCGCAACTAAGGAAAGAAGGCGGAGGGAAAGAAGGGTAAGAAGCAATATTCGGTCCACATAAAAGCGCTGTCATTCATCAGAAATTTGGCAGATTTCGAACTCTCTCATTAGTTTGTTTTGTCATGGATTAGTGGCATCTGCAAACATGGGTTATGCAAAATAAGGATCCAAGGAGTTCTTACAGTTGATCACAGATGGTGAATCACTTTGATATTTGTAAATATTAAGAGACAGCTGTATTACAGAATATAATCTTATATGTACTGAAGTTGACAAGTTTCTGCTCAATTTGCCATTGTGTACTGTAATACCACTGTTTACATCATTTCCTTTCCTAAAACACCTTGGACATGTTGGAATACCTATATGTACAAATATGAACAGTGCAACACACACAAAAATGAACACGACTGTAATAATAAATATGTGTACAGTAAAATTAAAATGATAATTGTGCACTCACCATTTCAAACATTAGTAAATAGGTACTTTAAGAGTAATATTCATAGTACAGCAGCAGCAGTCTCATGACTTGAATTTGATGACTAAGTCCAGCTTAAAAATGGTTGCTTTTTGGACATGGCTAGTTAATCCCACAAATTATAAGGGCAAGCTCTACTTCATTTTCATTTTATGCTTTCTCCAGATGATTATACATAGCTTAAGGGAATTATTTTGAATTGGAATGATAAATAATAGGGTGGTAGCCCAAGTCAAATGAAAAGTAGTTAATTTTAGTTAAGTGATTCATTCTCAGGGTTCTATGATTTGTTCTCAGTTGAACAGAATCGTTTGAGGTTTCTAGAAATATAATACGTACATTGGAGTTGTCTCAGTAGTGATAAGATGTAATTAAACCTCAGGAGTGTCTTGGAGATAATTTGGCACAAGGCCTCCCAGGAAAGACAGGAGTTCTGCATTATTAATTTTGTGGATAATACATGGTTGGTTTTGTATATAAAGTATTGCCAGGAGTGGTAGGAGTTCATTATTATTATTATTATTATTATTGTGCGTAAAGCAGGGGCGCACCCAGGGGGTTTCCTTGTTGCCAGGAAACCCCTCTCAGTCTGATTCCTTGCGGTCTGACCAGTCCTACTCCGACAGTGAGACTTCACCCCCATGATTACTTTATACACCTGAATTATCTGAATACAATTCAGCACTGCCATATAATGTCAAATATTGATAATGTTTGTTTAATAAGTTATGAAACAATGTGCATTATGATGTGCATTTAATAAAACTGCAAGAGCGTTAAAGGAAAACAATTAATACACTAATTGAATTATTTTAGTGCAGTGATCAGTTCATCAATTACTGGTCGAATAAAAAAAAAAAAAATCCTGAGGGGCCTACCGTACCCCTCCCCCGGGACCCCACAGCTGTATGGGTTTGCTTTGCTCACAAGGACTTGTCAGTAATTTGGAAACCTCCCCTACTCAGTTTCTGGGTGCGCTCTTGCTTAATAATGTGTTAAATATGTTTAGTTTTTTATATAAAGCATTGTCAGGAAGTACTATGGTGGCCTACATGATTATTTTTTTATGCATAAAAAATGTGTCTAATTAATGTGATAGGTTAAGGCTTGAATATACAGCATTCCCAAGAGAGAATATGGTGCTCTCTCTATATATTATTTTTAAACACAATAATGTGATATGTTTAGAATATGCAACATTCCCAAGTAAGAATATGGCTCTCTACATGATTATTATTTTTATACACACTAATGTAATATGTATAGTTTTGTACAATGCAGTACAGCATTCCCAGGAGAGAGTATGGTGTTGAATAGGATTTAGTTTTGATGTATAACATTGTGATAAATACTGTATGTTTAGTTTTGTTTGTATACAGCGATAGTTACTACAGTACCATAGTGCTTAGGAAAGTGCCTTAATTAATGCCACTAATTACCTTCACAGTTGATGAGGTAGGTAATTTTCATTTAATTTTCCACTGAGTGTGTATGAACGCCTGGTTTATTTTTCAAACATGTCCCTTTCTTTTGCTTATTTTTTATACTCATTTCCCCCATTTTTTAATCGCAAGATATTTTAAGCACTGAACTGGTACTTCTTGCCCATCCCTTATACCATATGAACAAGGTCAAGAGCACAATATTATTTCCTGTTACCCTGGTAGTTAAAGACGTCTTTCCACTGACATCACTTCCCATTGGATCAGTGTCTAAATCTTCTGTTGTGATAGGTGGGGGCGCCCATCATTTACTCAATCGATGTGGTACTGCCTTTAGATGAACGTGCACTGAGTGACAGTCAAATGGTTTCTTATAAACCAGGAAACCATTTACTGCACTGGGTGGTAAACAAATAATGAAATGATGCCTGGTAGTTTAATGAGTTAAGACGCTTCACCCTGATTGAGCCTGTAAAGCTTTATATCTACGGGGTGGTTAGAATTTATTGCTCACATAATGTCACTCGTGGGTGAGTGAGGCTGATCACCTTAAATATCGGGCCCAGCCCCAGGCCCCTATGCTCCTACTGGAAAAAAAAAAAAAAAAAAAAAAGATTGGATGCTGGGTGGAGTAAAGCTTCTGAACTTTAAGCATATTAGTGAATGAAGAGCCTGACCAATTCTATCTATCTATCTATCTATTGCCAGACTTCTCAATCCCTTTCGGCGTGGCCACAAGCAAATCGCCTCCACGTCGCCCTGTCCCCCGCCATTTCACTGCCTTGCTCCCAACTCACATATACCTCTCCACCCCATCCCTCCATCTCATCTTCGGCCTCCCCCTCCCTCTCCCCCCTCCATCTCATCTTCGGCCTCCCCTTCCCTCTCCCCCCTCCACCTCACTCACATACACTCTCTTCCTCAGTCTTTCACCCTCCATCCTCTCCACTTGACCAAACCACCACAGTGTATTCCTTCTAACGCTTCCTATCACATCCAGATCCACACCACAACGCTCCTTTATATCCTCATTTGTCAGCCTGTCTCTCCATGTGACTCCACAGGCTCCTCTTAAATAACTCATTTCCACTGCTCTCACTCTTGTCTCCTTCCAACAATGTCGAAGCTTCACTTCCATACGTTAGAGTTGGTATCACAATACTGTCATATAGTAACTTTTTCACTTCCATGCTCACTTCTCTGTTTCTTATCACAACTTTGAAGAAACCAGCAACCTTTCTTCCCTGCTGTACCCTATCAAGCACTTCACCCTCCAAACCTCCATCCTTACTCATCACACTACCCAAGTACTTAAACGTACTCACATTTTCCAATTCCTCACCATCCAACCTCACCGTACATTCACTGACTTCACCTCTCTCAAAGACCATCACTTTACTCTTCCCTGCATTCACATTTAGATTAAGTTTCTTACACACTCTCTCAAACTCATCCACCAAGCCTTGCAGCTCCCCTTCGTCTTCACTCAACAACACAGTATCATCTGCAAACAACAGTACACGGAGTTTCCAAACACTACCCTCTCTCTCCACGGCCACTCTAACATCCACTACCCTACCTTGTACCTCTTTAATTACCCCATCTATGTACAGATTGAACAACCATGGAGACAAGACACATCCCTGTTTAAACCCAACCTTCAAAGAGAAAAAATCAGTCAGTTCACCATCCACACGCACTGCAGCCTTAGCACCATCATACATACTCCTCACAGCATTCAACAACTTCCCATCTACTCCATATATTCTTAATACTTTCCACAATCCTTGTCTATCCACCCTGTCATATGCTTTCCCCAAATCCATGAAAGCTGCATACAACTTCTTTCCCTTCTCTAGAAACTGATCTTCACAATCTCTTCCCTTCCAAAAGCCTCCCTGTTCTTCTCCAACTAATTCCTCTGTTCTTACTCTAACTCTGTCAATAAGTATCCGACCATACACATTTCCTATTATACTAAGAAGACAAGTGCTCCTATGATTACTAAACTCTTCTTTTTCCCCTTTTCCTTTGTACAAGGGAATAAGTATACATGACTTCCAATCCTCCGGGACTCTATCTTCCTCACAGGCCAATCTGCACATCTTCCACATCCATTCTACTACTATCTCTCCCCGATGCTTCAGCATTTCACCACACACTTCATCAATTCCTGGGGTTTTCCCCAATTTAACTTACTTCATTGCTTCCGCAACTTCTGTCCTACTGATTTCTTCCTGTCTTCTCACCTTCCTCCTTCTCCAAGCCATTTATACTCACATTACTTCCATCCTTTATGTTTAACAATTCCTTAAAGTGTTCTCTCCATCTGCTCACTTTTTCTCCCTTCTCCACTAGTAATCTACCATTTTTATCTTTCACTCCCCTGCTAACTTCACTTCCACCCTGTCTTACTCTCTTTACCTCTTTCCAGAACATTTTCTTACAGTCTCTCTACTTTACACTCAAATTTCTTCCAAATTCCTCTTCCACTCTCTTCTTACTCTCTCTTACTAATTTTTTCACCTCTCTTTTTCTTTCTACATATAACTCTCTCTTCCGCATCTCAACTTCTTCCACGCCCCTATTTCTCATCCATTCATTGTATGCTTTCTTCTTTTGTGCGACAGCCTGTCTTACCTCTTCATTCCACCACATTGTTCCTTGCACCCCTGTCACGAATCAAATTCGCGACATTTTCCTTTTGTGAGAAACCACGAACTATTAGTGGAAAACTCACTGTGTATCGTTCAGTTAACCGTTTCTCTCTCCATTTCGGTGGTATACTTTTCAAAACGTTCGTCACTGTTTCAGAAGTGACCGATCTAATGCACGTCATTAAGTGCTCTACTGAGCGATATTATTGTTTCTTTATTGTTCACCCCTGTTTGCCTCGACCGTTGGCCACGCCTTCTTCCGGTGGCCTGTGCGTCCTACCACATGCATCGTATTTGAATGGGCAGTCAAGCGTCTGTCGTGACAGAGTGAGGTTCTGTGCTCCAGCAGTGAGAGAGTGAGAGGTCAGCTAGCACCCAGACTCCACTAGACTACAGTTCTCCAGGCTCCCACCCTTCTTTGGTGATACGCTACATTCATTGACCAGTATTTCCTTTTCGTATTTTCCTAGGTTTAAGAGTTTAGTTAAGTGTGCTGTTTCCTCACATGCTGGCCGGCTGTGCCGCATGTTGTTTTTTTTCTAGGCATAAGAATTTAGCTTTTGAGTGAGTGAGTGAGTGCGATCTCTTTATTTTGAATTCATTTGAAATGTAACGTTAAATTTATTTCTTGGTAATCAATAAATTTAACAGTTCTTTTTCTTGAGCTTAATGTAATGTAAACTCGCGTTTCATTTCTCCACAATTAAGCTTATTTCCCTTATAGCTCCTAGCTTGCATAAACGTTTTGCCATTCATAACTGGTACTTAGGCCATTCTTGTTGTATTAAGCTTAAAATTCGTTGTGCCTTCTAGGAGTTACGCATCATCAAGAACCTGATATTATTAATAGTATTAGTTATTTATTGTCAGGGGTGAAGTCACTTTCTCCAGAGGCTAACAGTACTAACAAACAGCGACTGTGAGTAATTAGTCTCTGCTGTGTACTGTTGAGAAAGTTTACAAATTCTCGTTCTGAGAGAGTCGGCGAAGCGGGCCGGTATAAAGTAATCATTGCTTGATTTAGCAAGTCAATTCATTGTCCCTGCTCTTCAGTATTATTGAACATTATCACTTAATAATTGCATTTATATTAAAAACCCCGTGACAATTGGCGACCTCATCAGGATATTAACTCCTAGCTCTAAAGCTATTCACGAGATAATACTCACTCGTTCATATTTAGGTATTTATCATTAAAGTTTATAGGCACAAGCTTACTGGTGTTTACCGTTAGTTTAACAAGTGAATTTTTGCTTTATTAATCCACAGAGTACTTAACTCTATTTAGTGCTTTATTCTTGGTAATGCCAGACGATTTTATTCGCTCCTGGGAAATCGCCGTACCCATTGTGTTAATTATTGAGTCTTCCCAGTCATTTGCATTTTTGCTTTATTCTTTGCCAGTTAAGTAGATAAGACTGGTCACCACTAGCTTGTGTCTGTATTCTTTACTTGCATTATTAGCATTCGTTTGCGAAGCAGCAGTCAGTACTCAGTTTCGGCTTGCTTAGTAAATTAGCGACGTGGCTACCACCATATTTTTACAGGAAGCCAAAGATATGGGTCTTACAGACCCGACTGAAATTAAGGAGTACATACTCTCACGGCATAATCAGGAGCAGCAGCGCGAGAATGATGCCCATGAAGAGCGTAAGATTCAGCACGAATACGAGCGAGAACAGCGAGAACAACGTGAAAGAGAGCTTGCATATGAACAAGAGCAGCGTGAGAAAGAGCGTGAATACGAGCGCGAACAACATGAACGTGAGCGAGAACAGCACGAACACGAGCGAAAACAGCGCGAACTCGACTTAGAACATGAGTGAGAACAGCGTGGGGAACGAGAGAGAGAACGAGAACACGAACGTGCCGAGCGAGAAGCACGCGAAAAACACGAATATGAAATGCTGAAGCTCAAGCAAGATTCCTTGGCTTCAGACACATCTGGTGCAGTTGGTCCAAGCTCCACGAGTGTTCTCCCTGCACATGTCCTGACGACCCCACGCATCAAGCTTCCTTCATACAAGGAAGGCGAGCGAATCGAGCCGTACATAGCTCATTTTGAGGACATGGCAGACATGTATCAACGGGATGAGGCATCTAAGCGGCTCCAATTTCTTAGTTTATTTGAGGGCCCTGCCCTCGATATTCTCCACAGAATTTGTGGAGACAATCTCACGTATGAGATGATGAAAGCTGCACTCATTAAGGCGTAGGTCTCACAGTAGACGACGCCAAAGTTCAGTTCATGCGAGCTCGTCTCCAAGACAAGGAGACAGCTGTTCAGTTCCTCGACCGTCTCACTGCTTACTTAAATGAATGGATGGAGAAAGATGAAACTCCTTCCACGCGTGAGGGGATAATTGACCTTATGCTGTGTACACAGCTAAAGAGGTCGTGGCCTGCTGAGCTCATAGCACAGCTTAAGATCTGCCAGGTGAAAGATGCCAGCCAAATGGTAGAAAAGGCTGACGCATATTTCACTGCATACGGGTATCAAACTCGTAAGCAAAACACCTGGAACAGCAGAAAAGATACTGCCAAGTCTGGGAAGCCATCTCAGACTGAATCCCAGCACCAAGGCCGTTCTCAGAGTAATGGCCAAGGTCCAAAACCGCGGTGGAAGGACCAGGGGCAAAACACTCGGAAACCTGAGTGGAAGAGGTACAACAGGTATCCTAACCAGCAGCAGTATCAGCCACGCAACCGACCGTCGGGACCGTCCTTTTCACCACCAGCTCAAGTGAATAGGAGGCAGGAAGCAAACGGAGCCTTCATTCCTCAGCAGCAGCACGGTGGTCACGTCCCTACCAGTATGGGTACTCCCCCACAGTTCACTAGTCCCACAGTGACAGTGAACCCCCCTCCACAGATGGCCAATGTTCCATCTCCACAGGCAGTGAGTACGACCCCTCAAGTATCTAATTCACAGGGCACCATGTTTGCCGCATCAGTTATTCAGCAGCCTCATGAGTGGCTAGCTGCTTCCTCCACAGGCCCTCCCACAGGTGACAGTACCTTCCTTGTTCAGCCAGGGTTTGTGGGAGGCATCCCTGTGAAGGTCCTGAGAGACAATGGTTCCTCAGGTTGCTCTGTCAAGCAGAGTTTAGTTCGGCCTGAGCAGTACACAGGTCAACAGATCCATGCAAATCTTATTGATGGATCAGTGAGATTGTTCCCTGAGGCATGTATCCAGGTGGCATCTCCATTGTATAATGGTACGACACTCGCAGTTGTCATGCCAGAACCTTTATTTGACCTGATTATAGGCAATATTTCTTGTGTCAAGGATAGTTGCACCGAAGATGACACTACTCAGACTTTGGTTACAGTAACACGAGCCATGGCTGAGGCTCCAGACTGTGTCACCCCAGTGACCATTGAATCACCGCAAAATCTGATGTGTAGCCAAATTGTTGTTCATGAACAACACTCTGACCCAACACTTGCTGTCGTGTGGAAGAAACAAAAGGGTAGAGTAATTAAGTATTCACGGGGAGGTCGAGCCAAGTTCCTTTGCAAACAAGGACGGCTCTACCGTGAGTCGCGAACACCCGAGGGCGAGGTTCGACTGCAGTTTGTCGTTCCCGCCAAGTACCGCCAAGCAGTGTTAGATTGGGGTCATTGTTCAGCCTCAGGAGGTCACATGGGCAAAAGGAAGACCCAGGGCCGTATCCAAGCTGACTTTTTCTGGCCAGGGATGGGACGAGACATAGATAGTTTTGTGCGTTCCTGCAATGTGTGTCCATGTAACACCAATCAGGGACATGTCCTTCCTGTGCCGTTTGTAACCACACCTGTAATCTCTGAGTCAGTTGAGAGACAGGGTAGTGGTAATGTAGGTGCAGACCTGATGTCTTGCCTGCTAACTGCTGACTAACACGGGCAGCTGTTGTATGCTGGGTTCCGTAAGATGGGTGTCCTCAGAGATTTGAAATCCAAGGACCAGCCTGGTTCCCAGTTAGTGTACCAGTAATTGTGAACGTCTTGCCCGTTGGCCCCACAGGACACAGTATGTCCAGGGCCTGTACATACATGTATACCATAAGTTAAGGGGGAAGTTTGAGAATCCTGGAGAGACAGTCCGAGGCTGTGTATAATTACCTTGTGGAACCTCGCGCAATGTCCACACGAACGTTCACACCCACGGTGGGTGTTAAAACATGACCTGCCCGAGATTGTGTAGCGATTCTCAGCTTCCTGTCATTAATCGTAAACGTAGAGTTTGTTAAGGTGCTGTTCCCTTACATGCTGGCTGGCTGCGCCGCATGTTGAGTGAGGTGGACGCCAGGTTAGAGCTCCCCCTAAACTGGGTGATGGGATGTTGTTAAGGTGCTGTACCCTCACATGCTGGCCGGCTGCGCCGCATGTTGAGCAAGGTGCATGCCAGGTTAGAGCTTCCCCACTAAGAACCCTTATGACTACATTTCCTAGTTAATAATGTACCTAATAAATTAATGGCGACCTCGAATGTACGAAGCTTAGGCTGTCACTCGTATTTTTCAGCTAGAGAGTACCTTTCGTAGCACGTACTGATTGCTAGGCAGAGAGAGTAATTGTAATGTAATAAGAATTTTTATCTCATTGACACTTTTGATGCTCCACCTTAATTGATTTTGCAGGTACAGTGATGGGTGTAGCAGTTTTGCTGTGCGGGCCAGCTGATCGTCTGCTGCACGCTGCTGCCTCTTCTCCTCTGCCTTCGTCGTCGCCATATTATTAATATTTACTATAAATTTTTATTACACGATTTTACACGTAGGTACAGTTACACTACAACTGTCACACCTACACCGTGCATCACATACACCACACTACACAACAATTAGTTGTCAGTGTAAATGTGGTGAACTTTCGTTCAGTTTCACCTGAGTACAGGGTTTTCACTTTCGTCACGGAGTTTTTTCCCTCAAGCTTGCCTCTACTAACGTAAATACGAGGTTTTTACGCTCATTGGCGATAGTGATTTTCTCTTGTAGCAGGATAGCACACACACCACAGTGTGAATCTTGTGTGACTGAGTTAGGATGTGTACATATATATATATATATATATATATATCCACAAATTTTTTCCCATAAGGAAAAAATTTAATTTTGCAAGGGCGTAATGTCACGAATCAAATTGGCGACATTTTCCTTTTGTGAGAAACCACGAACTATTAGTGGAAAACTCACTGTGTATCGTTCAGTTAACCGTTTCTCTCTCCATTTCGGTGGTATACTTATCAAAACATTGGTCACTGTTTCAAAAGTGACTGATCTAATGCACGTCATTAAGTGCTTTACTGAGCGATATTATTGTTTCTTTATTGTTCGCCCCTGCTTGCCTCGACCGTTGGCCACGCCTTCTTCCGGTGGCCTGTGCGTATTACCACACGCATCGTATTTGAATGGGCAGTCAAGTGTCTGTCGCGACAGAGTGAGGTTCTGTGCTCCAGCAGTGAGAGAGTGAGAGGTCAGCTAGCACCCAGACTCCACTAGACTACAGTTCTCCAGGCTCCCACCCTTCTTTAGTGATACTCTACATTCATTGACCAGTATTTCCTTTTCGTATTTTCCTAGGTTTAAGAGTTTAGTTAAGTGTACTGTTTCCTCACATGCTGGCCGGCTGCGCCGCATGTTGTTTTTTTTCTCGGCGTAAGAATTTAGCTTTTGAGTGAGTGAGTGAGTGTGATCTCTTTATTTTGAATTCATTTGAAATGTAACGTTAAATTTATTTCTTGGTAATCAATAAATTTAACAGTTCTTTTTCTTGAGCTTAATGTAATGTAAACTCACGTTTCATTTCTCCACAATTAAGCTTATTTCCCTTATAGCTCCTAGCTTGCATAAACATTTTGCCATTCATAACTGGTACTTAGGCCAGTCTTGTTGTATTAAGCTTAAAATCCGTTGTGCCTTCTAGGAGTTACGCATCAGCAAGAACCTG
Organism: Coenobita brevimanus; assembly: GCF_032717465.1. NCBI lineage: Eukaryota > Metazoa > Arthropoda > Malacostraca > Decapoda > Coenobitidae > Coenobita > Coenobita brevimanus. Next base: position 30,278,458 of record NC_136997.1, read on the forward strand.
ATATTATTAATAGTATTTGTTATTTATTGTCAGGGGTGAAGTCACTTTCTCCAGAGGCTAACAGTACTAATAAACAGCGACTGTGAGTAATTAGTCTCTGCTGTGTACTGTTGAGAAAGTTTACAAATTCTCGTTCTGAGAGAGTCGGCGAAGCGGGCCGGTATAAAGTAATCATTGCTTGATTTAGCAAGTCAATTCATTGTCCCTGCTTTTCAGTATTATTTGAACATTATCACTTAATAATTGCATTTATTTTAAAAATCCCGTGACAAACCTCCTCCGTCTTCTCTTCATTCCACACACCACATCACATGCTGCACATATTTCTTCTGTGAATATCCTGCACACAACCTCCACATCCCCCATCTGCTCCAATTCATATTTCGCCAATTGTTCCTCCACTTCTTTCTTATATTCTGCCTTTTTCTCATCGTCTTGTAACCTTTCCACTCTCCTTGAAAATACTCCTTCCTCCCGTCCTTCCCTTCTTCTATTTCTCCATCTTATTTGGATCTTGATTCTGGCCACCACCAAGTAGTGGTCAGAAAGTCCACTCCCCCAACCTCTATAAGCTCTTGCATCCATTACACATCTTCGCATCCTTTCATCCACACACACATAATCAACCATTGCCTTCCTTTCATTCAGTTCACCACCCACCCTTCCCATCACTCGCCATGTATACCCGTGGATCATTTTGTGCCTGAAGAGGGTATTGGCTATCACCAACCTCCTCCCAGTCAGTGCCGGTCCTAGGACATCTGACGCCCTAGGCAAACTGGTGGTGTCGCCCCCCACCCTCCCACCCATCTTGAATTTTTATGCACACAAGCTTGGAAGAGAAAAACATGACTATGGTGCATTTTTATTGCAATATTAATAAACATGTACGTAGTACATCTCATTTCCCCTCTGTATAGCAGACATGTGAATGATGTGACGTTTTATTAACATTCCTGTACACATCAGTTTGAAGCTAATTGTAATAAAACTGATGTACAATATCTATATACATAAAAGTATAAAAAAAAGTATGTTTTTATTCTCATAATAAAACTTATTATTTATCATCAAGATCCATAACACTTTATCTATTTGCTGACATGAAAATGAAAAGCAACTGCACATGAACTAAAAATAAACCTTTGCAATGACAATTTGTCTTTCTTAGAAATTAACTTTGCGAGCTTTTTGCGTTGCAAAATCTGTTATCAGTTCCTTTACACATTGTCTTTGAGCAATGTCATGCTCAGTTGAAAGAGTGGCTAGTCCAGAAAGTCTCTCTTGTGATATTGTGGATCTTAGGTATGTCTTTATTAATTTAAGTTTTGAGAAGCTTCGTTTTCCACTAGCAACACTAACAGGTAGAGTCATGAGTATCCGAAGGGCAACATAGGTATTTGGAAAACTGTCTACCTGTTTCTGTTCACAAATATCCTTTAGTACGTTCAGAGGCCCACAGCTTTTTTCGAGTCTTCTTGCAATGACCTTCAATTCATTACATAAATCTTGAGCATCTATATCCTTAGAATCTTTTCCCTGCAAAGCAGACTCCATCTTCTGGCACATATCCATTAGTTGTTGTGTTGACTTGTCCCTTAGAGAATGGATATCGTAAAGAAAGCCGAACACAGATTCAAGGTGTGAAATTTGTTCAAATCGTTCTGAAACTGAGTGAATTGCTGTGTCTATAACAGCAAAATAGAAGTTCACCTTGAAATTCTGCTTGGGGTCCTGGATAGGTTCATCTCTTGCTTCACATGAGAACTGCTGTTTTTTTCTTATGATGCGGATTGGCTCAGGTTCAAATTCGCTTGATAGTTCTAGATTATCAGCTAAATCACTAGCATCTACGAGCATCTCTTCAAAAGCTTTATCACTTCTGCAGTCAGTAAGGTACTTTTTAGAATGCTCCAGTTGTTTAATGGCTGAGTCCAATGTCGCATTTGTTAACTGCAGATGCTTGCTTGCTAAGTTAATTTCAAAAAGAATGTTGTACCACACAATCAATGAGGCAACAAATTTGAACTTAGAAATGCTATTTGCGAGAGATTCAGCTTCTGCACGTGTAGACGTACCACTTGATCCTATGAGGGTAGAGTCATTGGCTATTTCAGTTAATGCATCAAGAACTTTACCAAGCTCATACCTAAGGGGCTTCAGAGCATCAATTCTACTCTCCCATCTTGTTTCACTCAATTGTTTAACAACTAGTGAAGGTACATGCGATGTAAGAACGTTCCAACGGCGAGTTGATGCAGAGAAGTAGACATAAATATGTTGCACGAGGTCAAAAAATTTAGTAACATCCAAACAGCATCTTGCAGCATCATTAACAATTAAATTCAAACTATGTGCACTACATGGAACAAAATATGCCCTGGGATTAATGTTCAGTATTCTCCGCTGTACTCCGTTTTCCTTGCCTCTCATGTTACTCCCATTATCATAACCTTGACCTCGTAAATTTTCAACTGACTGACAATTCATCTAGTTTTTGCAAAATAGTTTCCGTCATGAAAGAACCAGTAGTTTCCTTTAATGGTATGAAACCCAAGAAATTTTCTTTTATTTTCACCAGTGAATCTTGCATCTCATTACCTTCCATATCTGGTTTGGCAATGTCCACATAACGAACTATCAGTGTCATCTGTTCCACATGACTTACGTCAGGTGTACAATCTAGAATAATCGAAAAATACTTTGCCTCACGAACAGCTTCCAAAATTTTTTTCTGAACAGCATTTGCCAAGAGCTGAATTAGTTCATTTTGAATATGTTTCCCAAGGTAATGGACGTGTGTCTCTTGATTTCTTACTTTGCGAAGATGTTCCTTCATAACAGGGTCATACTCACCTAGCCATTCCACAAATTTTAAAAAGTTACCATTATGAGGAGTGTATAATTTTTCATGACTTCCACGAAATGCGAGGTTTTGCTCACCAAGAACTCTCACTAATGAAATCAGTCTATCTAGTACTTGACCCCAGTACTCTTCTTCTTGCTTCAGTGCTCTAATGTTTGTTCATCAATAGATGTCCCAGTTTTCAATCGTTTTTCAAGTTCTTTCCACTGATGAAAATTCTCTAGATGGTCAATACTTTTCTCGTGAGAAGAGAGAATAGCTGCTATGTTTTTCCAATCATTTTAGCCATTTTGTGCTGGTGAAGAAACATTAATTTTACTTTTAAATACTTTGCAACAAAAACAAAACACCTTATTTTTGGAGGCGGAATACTGCAGCCAGCTTCGTTGAAGTTTTTCACCATTGGGTAGTGTTCTTGTGTAGTGATGTGTAGAGAATTTCCTGCCTGTTTCGTTCTTGGGAAAATCATAAATTTGTATTTGATCCACGCCATGCTCAACCAACAAACATCGGACGTTATCATCACATTTTGGCCAAGTAGCTGGGTCACCATAATTCAGGGTATTTGCCGTTTCTGTTTCGGTTACTTGAAAACTGACATCATCATAAATCTTGCTACTTAATTCTTTAACATCGCTTTCTGTATTTTCTGTATCTGCCTTTGGGGATGTGCTGTCAGAGGGTATTTTTATGTCATGTTGATCCGTTTGTTGCTGTGAACTGCCCTCACCCGTCAATAATCTTTCACCGTGGATAAAATTCACTGAGTCTTTTGATCTACTAGCACAAGAAAAGTCAGCAGTAGTCTGAATACGCTGTGGGGTATCTTCAACATGCCGATGATGCTGTGGGAATATTATTTCCTCTTCCTTCGAATGATGCTTAAGATACTTCAGGAAAGATCCCTCCAGCTTGGCTTGTTCTTCCTCTTTCTTCGCTTTTCTTTTACGACTCTCAGCCCCAGACGGTTTTCTTCTAGTAGCCATTTTACCTTGTTCATCACTGATTAGGCTGTGGAAGAGATGAGAATTAATTAAACAATAATTGTTTGCCTCGTATAACTGGTTTTATTCTGTAATTCTAAAAAAAAAAACACTTATTTACAATTCACTGTAATTGTAAATGTACACCTAAAACACTCCAATATTCATCTCCCTTTTGTAACATAAATCTTTAAATTTGGAGATAGCCTATTTCAAACATAAGTATTAATACAATTTGTGCAATTCCTCTTTAAATTTTTCGCGATACACCATAGGACTGCTCATAATCAGAAATATATAATGCTTAAATCACAATTGGTAAAATATTAACTATGGTAGTGGCCTTAAACAGGTTGCACAAAACACAACAATGGCTCAGCCCGAACCCAATCCCCACACACCACAACAAACAATCACAACACAAAAGTTTCATCTTATGTCCTAGCAGTTGAAAATAAAATGTTAAAAACTCACCGATACAGTAGAGTCTGGAGTTGCAAACCAACACAAATGAAACACTAACTCCCGAGTCCCGTTACTCTTCACGCCTCTGCAGTGCTGGTGAATCTTGTCTAACCTTAGCAGACCACCATTTCGCATCATGGCCGGCCCGTAATACAACAAACTCACGAAATCCACCTTCGAAAGAATGTACGAAATTAATAACTAGAATAGTAAAGTTTTGGAGCTTAAATATAGTGTAATTAACTATATAGTCCACATATTACTGCAAACCTATTTATTATAGCTTCGAAATTATTTTATGCCTTCTCTAAAGTGCTTTTAAGTCCAACCAAAAAATGTTCCAATAATTTCCTCTTCCTTAAATACTCTTCCAATAAATTCCTATTCTACTATTACAAGTTACTGGCTTCTACAAAAGATTTTAATCGTAGAGTTCACATTTATTAACAGTACCCCTTAAGCATACTGAATCACTGATCATCACACTGATCAGCAGAAATTTGCTAGAATATCTAAAAATCTGGCGCCCCCAAATCAATGCCGCCCTAGGCGGTCGCCTAGTTTGCCTAGTGGTAGGACCGGCACTGCTCCCAGTACAAATGTCCACTAACGCACTGCCATTCTCATCTATCTCAGCAGACACACCCCACTCACCAACTGTTCCATCCACCTTCATATTCCCTACTTTACCATTCATATCACTGATCAAAAACACTCTCTCATTCCTTCCAAACTTTTCCATGCACACTTCCACATTTGTCCAGAACTCTTCTCTCATTCTGCTTGCACGATCTTGCGTTGGCGCATACACGCACACAGTCATCCACAATTGTATTCCAACTTTCAATCTTACCCACACAATCCTTGACCCAACTGATCCATACTCTCTTATGTTCTTCTTCCATCTTTTACTCACAACTATACACACTCCTTCTTTTGCTCTCTCATTCTCACCTACTCCTGCACATATACCCCATCCATACTCCCATTCTCTCACATTCTCACCTCTGGATTTAGTTTCAGTTACTCCACATACAGTACATCAACTTTCGCACCCTCAAGCACCTGGACAATCTCTCCCTCTTTCATCTCATTATTCGCACGTCTTACATTGCATGTTGCGATTACCATGTCCTTTCTCCGGCCCTCGGTCGTCATCTTTTGGTCAGTCGTTGTCCAAGGCTTTTTGCTCGTCTTTTTAGTTAGTTGTTTTCCGGGGAGGGGCACTAACCCTCCGCCAACCCTTTTAGTCGCTTTGTACGACAAGCAGGGAAAATGGGGGAATATTCTTGAAAAAAAACTACCCCCAAGGGGTTTTCACTTTGAATATATAAATTTTAAAAGTCGTGACATTTTCAGCTGAACCCTTAAGGACAAGCTGTATATATTATTACGATATATATAGACACCCCTCACAGCAAGTCCTGAGAGTAATTCAGATGACAAGATGCCGCAATGTTCATTATAATATACAGTATATGGCCTGGACACACCCACCTCCACCCTACCATGAATATGTCCTCCATACCAGCCATATGTAAAGTTGCCTACTCCTTCCTTTATCTTTATCAATCGTTTTTTGTGTCTACTCCGTTCTTTTCCTGTTATCTCCCATGCTTTCTGTCAGAACAATTCTGGTAACCAGTTCTTACAGTCTTTGGATATGGTGGATTTTGTTGAAGGCTTTCGTTTTCCTAAATAACAAAGCAGATAACTTTTTGCTCATCGTTACCTACATTGTAGTTCAAGATATTGGTTAAACTGTTCTCCAAATAAACGGTCCCATTTGCATTTTTGGCGCAGTTCTCATTCCCGTTGATTCAGTTGTTTTAATAGGAAATGCTTTATGTTTGAGATTGACCGCCAATTAAAAAAAAAATATAGGGATTACAGTATATTTTATGTACTGCCTTAAATATTATTTTAATGCTTATGTGGTTCATCCAAATCCTTGTGTACTGAAAAAAAGAAAAAAAATCACTTACAAATAATAAGCGATCAGTACATTTAAATTTAAGGTTCATGAACATGAAATATTTCAGGAACTGTTATTAGTATTACATATTAAAATAATAATGAAGGACATAATATATAGGGGTGTCCACACTATAACTTATTGAAGGGTACATGAAATACATGGTAGCGTTGACCACTTGATATATCGATCACCAAATTCTTGGTGTCCGAAAATTTTCTATTGTGCTTAGTGGGAAGGAGAGTAGGGTCATGCAGGACGTCGACGAAACATGCGCCAGTTAAATATATATATATATCTCACTGAGTACAAAAATACTTTAATCACCATTGGGAGGATAAGTTCTGTACTTATACCAACAGCCCTTGTATGTACTATGACTTTCTTGTTAATGTAAAATGTAATATCATTAAAATTATTGAAGTCTTTAAGTTTTATGTTGTGGTATTCATCAGCATGAAATAAATGGCCTTAATTTAAATTTGTGCCTGTGTTATGTTTCAGATGAATTGTAAAAGTTAACTTGAAAGTTCTGGCATATATATACTGTCAATTATGCATTTTATGTCATTTTTTTTTAACATATATAGGCTGTGTATATCCATCTAGGCCTATAATTACTGAAATTTCCAAAAAGGGTAAATTTTTGTCATATCTCTAGAATTACACCGAACTCACACTGAAGCTTAAAATTTTATTTTTTTTAATGGTTTATAGTGTGAGTAATTTGAATCTAATATTCTGTTCTGTCAGAAATAACTATTTTTTAAAACCAAACCAAGCTAACCCAACCAACCTAGCCTAACCTAAGATAGGACCTAACTTGAAGATTAACCCCTTTGTGGGCAGATAAGGTTTTAAGTTTTCTGGGATAAGACGCGTGAGCTTTTCTACCCTCCCCCCCGACTGCCACGTGTTCCAAAAATGTTTATTTTCGGTTTATTTTCACCATTCAAACATATTATTTTGCCACAAAACCTCCATGTTCCTACAAGTCGATGTTTGTTCTACACGATAAGCAAAAAAAAAAAAAAAAACACTATACATACGTTAGGGCCCTCAGAATAAACATTCGAGATCATAATTTCACTTCCCAACATCATAAGTCGAATGTTTACTAATCAATCTCTACATGTTATACCATCAATCGAAAGAGAATTTTATTAGCTTTCGAATGGGTCAGGTCCTAGTTTGATGCGAGGTATGGTCTTCGAGTAATAACCAAAGAAATAAAACCCATTTTCGATTGACAACAACTTTTTTATTCGGGGAGCCTTTGCAAAGAACTTTTCTCGGCACCATTATGTTTTTATTTCATCATCCTATGCACAACTTCATTCCCTTTCATCTCAGTAAAGAACGGCGATCCTAGGCCTCATAGTTTTCGAGAAAAATGCAAAAAACTATGGTGTATTTTGCCGCATGCTGACCCGCTGTCAGCCGCGCTCACTTACATTATTGTCCCGTAGTGCACTAACACTTTTATGCTTGCTAGCTACACTTTCTTTGGTTTTACACCAACAACTATTTTATATAATTACTTCTGTTTTGTTTTTAGTCCTCTCAGAAACCACACATGAACACTAAACCTGTTGCTAGCAACTGAAACTGAAGCTGTACTTATTTCCCTGTCATTTGTGTTGAGGTAAATAACAGTATATATGTATATGTAAATATACTGACATAAACAGAGGTAAACAGATAAATAAAAAAACAATATCACGTACTTCTCCAGTGGTGATGATCTTCCTGCAGGACCAGATCGGTTGGGAGGTGAGGAGTTTTGTACTGTGTGTATGTGTGTGTGTGTGTGTGTGTGTGTGTGTGTGTGTGTGTGTGTGTGTATGTAGTGCTATAATTTTAAGTATTAGCATAAGTTAGTATAAGTTAGTATTGTAAGTGTAATCTTAAGCTTAGGTAATATCATTAATATAATCTTTAAAGTTCATTTAGCCATTATACCTTATTTTTAAGTTTAGTCTTAACTGATACTCATAATGTGAGCATAATTCTGTTATTGATAGTACTAAGTCACGTATTGGTGCGAATATGATTAATTGTTACATACGTACCAGTTCTTTTCTAACAAAGATGTATAACTGCGGAAGTTTAGTGGAGATTAAAAATCGTGAAATGTCTTCCTTCATATTCTGAGCTTGAAATTTACACGTCAGTGTTAATAATATTCCCCTTTTGAACTATTTAGTGGTGAATTGAGAGTGTCTAAAGTAAGACTGTTGAAGATAGTCATTTGTGAAGCACGAAATTTGTGTTATTGAGTTATGTTTACAGTCACGTAGGCATATGTAACCAACACGGGTAATAACACTGTTCGAAGTCCTAATTTATTTGGCTATGTTATGCTTAAAGTTCCTGCGTGCTTAGTACAAAAACTTTAAACATCGTAAGTCATTTATCTACATATGTTGAATGCAAACGTATATCTTTTATTCTTTGGAGATCTAGTAGAAACAAAATATTACAAAGTAATTAGTTAAAGTTTTAGCTGATTCCCAAACACTGTCTTGGTGATTATCAAAGGCAGGGAGAGCCGTGCCAAGCAATGAGACCACCGCTCCTCTTCATTGTTACAGGTTAGTGCCCAAACTCTCACTCCCCCACCTCTCTCCCTCGTGTGATAAGTCCTCATATATGTAAGTTAAATTTGTGATATTTCTCTTGATCCCTCTTGTGCTGAATAATGAGACCGCCGATCCTCTTCATCCTTGCAGAGATCGTCCGTGCAAGCCACTGTCAAACACCTCACATTAAATCACCCTTCCCCCTTTTTTCCTAGTTCATGTAGCCTAAGTAACAAATATACTGGCTGGTCCATTATGATTACAATCGATCTGATCACCGTTCATATAATTACTGTAACTTTACTGCATACGATTCATGAGTCATACGAGTTTAATCTTAAGAGAATATCTTGGTGATAATCTTTTAATCTTCCCGATGAGTCCAACTGTGGCCACGGGATTAATATATCCAGGTGTATCAGTATTCTTTGAATCTTCCTGAAGAGTTCAACTGTGACCTTGGGATTAACATATTCATGTGTACCAATATTCTTTGAATCTTCCTGAGAGTCCAACTGTAACCTCGGGATTAATGTCCATGTGTATCAATACTCTTTCAGTATTAACTTAGCTTGTAAAGTTTCATATTTCTAGTAATGTAGATCTTCATTATTATCTCGTTTGGGTTCATGCACAGTTTGAAGAGTAATCTGTCTCAGTTCTTAATGCTTAGTAAATCTTAGGTTAAGTTATTTCGAGTTCGAGTTCTGCTATCCTTAAAGGAGTGGTACACACGAGATTGAGTGGCCGGCAAGGTGTGCTAATATCTAACTACTCACGCCCTCCCAAATAAGATCATGCTACCACATTTCCCATAAATTCTCAAATAAGATCACGCTACCCCATTTCTCTTAATCTCTTAAATTCTCTAATATGATCATGCTACCCCATTTTCCATAATCTCTAAATTCTCAGCATTACATCGAGGGTGGTGATCAAATTTCAGGGCATTACATATATGTGTGTGTGTGTGTGTGTGTGTGTGTGTGTGTGTACTCCACTAGTGAAGGTATCACTCAGTATGGTACCAGTCGAAACAATCACCCATACAAAGCGGCACATCACACACAGGACATGTTCCTTGTGTCCTTCATCACCCTAAACTTGAAGCACAAGGTACACCTGAGCCTCTTCTTGTCAGAGATCCTTGTCCGGTGGTGGTCCAGAGTGCAATCGAACATCACGTCGTCGTCAATCACCCGGCAATGCTTGCTTGGATACCCTCGTGCTCTGTGGTCCTGTCATGTGGGACCTGCAGGCCCAGGCATGGGTTCTCCCAACGGACCAGCAATTAGAGGTGGTGGCGGTGCTGGTACCGCTGATGGGCCTCCTGCAGGTGGTGCTGGTGTTGATGGTGGCACCTGTGATGGCCCTGCTTCTGGTGCTGCTGGTGTGGGGTGTCCTGCAGGCTGTGCTGGTGCTGGTGGTGGCTGGGCCCACCCTTTCACTGGTGGTCGTGCCTGCTAGGTGCCAGGTGTTGCTGGTCCTGGCCGCCAGATAGGTCAATCTGGGGAGTGGTGGAGTGTGTGTCCAGACGCGGGCCAGTCCTCTTCGTGGAAATGCAGATCGTAGATGATCTCTTCCACAAATTCAAGGAGAGTTACTTGCCCGCATCTGTACTTCTTAACCTGAGACATCCCGTTGACGTATGGGTACATTGCAACATTTTGCATTTGCCAGTCCCGACGAAGTACTGGTACATCGTGCAATTGCAAGGTCCCTAATTTGCACAATTTTCAATTTTTGCGGGTGATTTTTCGTATGTATACGCGGGACACCTTCCTCTATTCCTCTACAAGATGCCAAGCAGGGACAGAGCCTTACACCGCATAACCTCCCCCTCCCCTGCACGCCATTGTCTCGGCAATTCACCTGTTACCAGTGACCTGGACAATAAAGATATTCAAGGCCAGAGTGATTCCCCAGTTGATGACAATGTGGAGGAGAAAGTTTACACAGCTTTAGAGGAAGAAACAGTCAGAAATGATGATCAGGTAATGTGGCAAAAGAAGGTCAGGTATGGTTATGAGTTAGTGAGTGAAACAATGCTTATAATGCCTATATTACTGTTTGAAAACCAATATACTCTCGTATTACATATAAATTCGTACCAAGTAAATAAATAAATACCGTATATGAGTGGCGTGAAATAGTTAGTCTCCCATAGAACTCGTTTTCTTTGGTGCCAGCCTATTAGAAAACCCAGTTAGGTAAGGAGGTACTGCTATCTGGATCGAGTATTTAAAACCTCAGGTGAGCGATTTCTCTATGAAATTTCGATGTTTCTTATCAAAATCGGAGGTTTTAGCCAAAAAATTTTTTTTGGAAAATACCTCGGGATTGCGGGGTGTCAGAGGTGCGAAATAGCTCGGGACATGACGGGTTAACCCGCCCCGTCCCGACGACGTATGAGTACGTCACCGCGATTTGCATTTGCCAGTCCCGGCGACGTACCAGTACGTCGTGCAATTGCAATGTGCATAATTTCGGCAATTTTCAAATTTCGCGCTTGATTTGCGGTACGTACCCTCGCCTGACCTTCCCCTACCTGCCACCAGGCGGGGACACTCGGCGACCCCGCGCGACCCGCGCTAGCCCGCCACTCGTCCACTCACCTGGTAGCCACGGTCCTGCTCAGACATGGCTAAGAGAGGTCTCTCAGAGAGCGAAATTCAAGTCACCCTGGACACCTTTACCGGCGACAGTGATTCCCCACTGGATGACGAGGAGATGGACAAGGATTATGTGAAGCCAGAGGAGGAAGAAACCACCAGCAGTGACGAGGAAGTTCCGTCACCAAGGAAGCGGCAGTACGTGACTTACCATGCTGCTAGAGAGGGGTAGGAGGCAAAGAAGGCACGTGGTATGTCATATCCCTATCCCCAGCGTGCCTTGGAAGCAGAATTCGAGGTCGAGGACGAGGACGAGGACGAGGACGGAGATGTGGGACGTGCTGCCACGTGGTATGGGCGGGAGGTGATTACCCATCGTGGCCCAGAGCGCACACCGTGTCGTCTAACCAGGTATGGGCCTAGCATTCTGTTTGGGGCGGTAGGAAGTAAAGTGGAGGGAGTGGGGAGTGAAATGGACATTCCTGGGATTAGGGAAAGTGAGAGTGAGGTGGGTGAGTCATTGCTCTCCCTACGCAGTGTGAGGCGGCAGAGTGGATCACGTGGGCCAGTGCGGGTGCGTTCCTTATCACGTGGGGTTGAGAGGGAGGGGGAAGGTGGGGAGGAACCACTCCAAAGCACGTCTTATGCTCCCCAATATCCCCTAACACGTGGTCGAGCAAGGTTGCGTGAGAGAGCACGTGGTGTGGTAATGGAGGGGGAAGGTGGGGAGGAACCACTCCCCAGCACGTCTTCTGCTCCCCAATATTCAACTATTTCATCCCCACAGCCCCCTAATATCCCTCAAGGCCGTAAGGGTAGGGGAAAGGAAAAGGGTAAAGGCAGAGAGAAGAGGAGTGACAGTGGGGAAGCCCTCCGTACTCCTTCTCCCCAACCTCCCCAACCAGGATCTCCTCCCCACCCAGACGAAGGCGGTGATGGGGACGAGGGATTTGTGTCGTGGGATTGGGAGGATGGGAGTGATTTTTCTCCCCTCATTCACCCCTTCACTGAGCAGGGGCGATCTGGCTGCATTGCACCAGGTATTCACTGTAATTCAAGCAGGTTGGATTTTTTCCACCTGTTTTTCAGTGAGGCCTTCGTAGATCAGATCGTGTTTCAAACAAACTTGTTTGCAAGCGGCCAGCGGCTAGAAAGTGAAAGATTGGGAACAAGGAGTAGGCATTCAATGATTTATGATTACCCTGTCTCCATTCCAGAAATGTTCTTATTTTTTGCCCTTGTCCTTTTTATGGGTATAATAAGAAAAAATAGAATTCCTGCTTACTGGACTACAGACCTTGTTATGTTTACCCCCATATTTGGTCAAGTGATGAGCCGTAATCGGTTTCAACAAATTCTAAGTCTCCTCAATTTTTATGATGCTAATGACCCTGCAAATGCAAACAACACTGACAAAATGAGGCGAATTAGGCTGGTCTTTGATCACCTCAGGCAAACCTTTCGATCCTCATTCTATCCCTATAGAGATCTCGTCATAGACGAGAGTCTCGTGTTGTGGAGAGGCAATATTTCATTCAGACAGTATATACCCAGCAATAGGCACCATTTTGGGTTCAAGATCTTTGTTATGTGTGACTGTAGGACTGGATATGTGCAAGACATAGTCTTGTACACCGGTGCACAGACAGACATAATAGAAGATCGAAGTATAGGACTTTCTGGAGCAGTGGTAAAGACGATGATACAAGACTACCTTCATCGTGGTCACGTTCTCTATCTCGACAACTGGTACACTAGCCCTCTTCTCGCTCGTTATCTTCACAGACATGAAACGGGAGTCTGTGGAACCGTAAAGGTGAACCGGCGTCACATGGTCAAGGTAGGGCGGAAACTTGCAAGGAGTGAGGTTGTCTTCTTCAAAGCAAACAACATCCTTGCAACAATGTGGAACCACAACAGAGAAGTAAGCCTCTTGTCCACGGTTCACCGCCCCTTGATGCACCGTACTGATTCTGTTGATTACCATAGCGAGAGCAGGCGTCGTGTTTGGAAACCTGAATGTGTCATGGACTATAATATAAACATGCGCCTCGTGGACCAGTCAGACTCCATGATATCGACGGTAGAGTGTGCCAGGACCACGATGAAGTGGTATAAAAAACTGTTCTTTCACTTGCTAGATATCACTGCTCTGAATTGCCACCACCTTCACGCCATGAACACAGGAGTTCAGGAAACCTTTGAAGGGTTTGTGAGGGAGCTCACACGAGAAATCTTTGCTAAGTATGCTGTTGAAAGGCCCCAACAGTGCCCCCGCACTGCCCCTATTACCCACACTCCCCAGAGAATATCCGCCCGCCATTTCCCCACTCCTATCCCTCCCCAGCCCAACAGACCTAGGCCCCAGCGCAGGTGTCACGTGTGCAGTCATTCCCAGGTGAGACTCACGACACAGAGGAAGGACACCCGCTATGAGTGCGTGCAGTGTGACGTGGGTCTGTGTATTCACCCATGTTTTAGTGAATATCACACGTTGATGCAATTTTAGCATGGTGTGAATGCGAAAGGACGCTGAAATTATGATGTAAATGCGACAGACAGACGCTCTGTGAAAATATCAGTCATGTGGATCGTCAAATATTAGTATAAAGTGCCTACGGGTAGAACATAAGTGAAAACATTGGGTGTAAGTATATAAATCTGCCCTAAGTTGAAACTTACATAGAGAGGGTTGTTTGATGCGATATTCTGTCGCTCAGTGCAATAAATACGGCCCCTTATTATATATTTTCTATTATGTGACATTCTTACGGGTATAAGTTAAAATTATTGTATATGATGATGTATATTCTAAGTCAAATATTCATAGCGTGTCTATAAAGATAAGATTTCCTGACGCTTAGTCGAATGAATAAGGCACGTATTAGTCAAAATAAAAGTCAGCAAGTGATAAAGTGAATAATTAGTATATAAGTGTGTGAGTGAATTAGTATATAAGTGTGTGAGTATTATGTATGACGTAACATTCCTTGCGAGGGTATTTTCAGGCGATATTCTCACGCTCAGTTGAATAAATAATGGCAGTAAGTATGTACAGTGCATTGGAGGGGTGTAAACGTGTGTAATGTAAGTGGGAAAATATAATTGGAGTGAATAAATAAAGTAGATGATGAAACACGAGTGTTTGAGATCGTGGTTGCTACGTGAATAGGCGCTAGCATCGCTAAATGCCCTCGTAATGAATGAAAATAATTGAAAACCTTCACAGTGGTGGGGGAAAGGTTCTATGTAAATGGGAAAATAATTGGAAAGTGATAAAAAAATTTGGTATGTTGAAATACGAGTCATAGCGAGTGCGCTTACTAAGCTGATGTGCGCTAAACTTATGCTGCATGTCATCATAATGAATGAAAACATCTGAAATCACTTACAAACAGTTGTAATTGGTAAATTGTCATTGAAACAGAAGTATACAAGTAGAAAAAATGATCGGTAGACTCATAACAGAAAATTAGCATATAGCATGATACGACTCGGACCTAACTCGCTATGCTCGCGCGATGGTACAATGCTTATTTTTCCTATATATGTGTCTGAAATCCATTATATTGTTACTGTTATTGTTTATTAGTTCAAATTCAATAAATGTAGAGGTGTTGTGTGTTGTTTGTCCCATTATTCCTTACCATAGAAAACGTTAACGCATATCCAGCCCATTACAGAATACGATACCTGCGGGGGGAAACCGCACCTGTATAGACCACTTATAGACCGCAGAGACCACTTTCTTCAAGATTTTCCATCGTTTCTCGACCTAAGCGGAAGTTTTATAAGAAAAAATTCTTTTCCAAAAAGGCTCGGGACTGGTGGATGTCGTAGGTGCGGAAAGGCTTGGGACATGATGGGTTAAACAAGGCAAACCCATTGAACAGTGTCATTAGGACGAAGTAGAATGTGACCTTCTTCATCCACTTGACAGTTCGGCATTGGATGGGGTAGTACTGGACCATCTGATTGAAATGATCCACCCCACCCATGTAGCTGTTGAACCCCTCCACAATGAGGGGCTTGCAAACAGCCTTCTCCACATAGATTGTCTGCCTATCATTACCCTGCACCTTTCTTCGAACCCTCTTCGGAGTAGTGTCCGCAGTGTGGAAGGTGGCCACCATGTTCACAATGTGCTTCTCCCTCCACAGCAGGACTAGCACATTGTCCTTGTGCCTGTACGCCATGCCCCCCTCGGGCAGTCTCTCAGCCCTGGCGATGGCCTGCAGTTGGGGTGGCACTCCTCTAGGCAGCTGTAGGGTCCCACACACATAAAATCCTACAGCGAAGAGTCATTTGCACAGGGCTACAGAAGTGTAATCGTTGTCCATGAACAACTTATAGCCCTGGTCCTTCAGCAGTTCCTCAAGGCCCAACACGTTGCTCTGGAGGGTATGCTGCACCCCCATGTAGACCTCGAGGTTCCAGATGTAGCCCGAGGATGACTCAGCCAGCATGTACATCTTGATGGCATACTTGGTGGGCTTCTGGGGGTTGTACACGTGGAAGGACAGCCGGCCCTTCCACCCCAGAGAGCCCTCATCCAGGCTGAGCTGCTCCTCGGGTAGGTATGCTGACTGGAACCGCTGAAGGAGGTACTCCATGGCCATGCGAACGCGGATGAACTGATCTTGGTTGTCCCGGGGAATGGCGAGCGAGTTGAAGGCATGGAAGTGCTTTAGGATGGCAGTAAAGCGCCTTCCACTCATCGCCCGCCAGACCCTAGGGTAGTCGTGCAGCTCGGAGCTCTACCAGTAGTGCCTGATAGTCAGAATGTGCACGACCCCCATGAAAACATATAACCCCAGGAACTTGGCCATCTCCTCTTCATTGCAGGAAATCAGGCATCCAGCTGAGTCCCCAGGAATGTGGCATACCAGTTGGTTTACACAATGAGGTGTGACAACAACTCCCACGTGAGAAAGAGCTCGAAGAACTGCAGGGGAGTTGTTGAAATATCTACCTGGATCCCTGGGGAGCCAGTGAATGGCTCATGGTTCGGTGTGAATGGGCCACTATTCCACCCAGGATCCTCTTCGGCAGCGGTGGCACAGGTCAGCCTGTTGGCACCCTTCGGCCTGCCCTCTGACCCCTTGGACATCCCCCATGTCTAGGCAGTGGACCACAGCGCCCTCGTCTGGGAAGAGACGCCTCAGACGAGGACGAGGACGAGACAGAGAGCTCTGGGAACACCAGTCTCCTAGTTCTGGCCGTCGAGGATGTCACCGTAGCATGCTGCACAGCAGAAGCGGGTGGAGGGGCCATCACAACGAACAATAGCCCAGCTTCCAGTGACACTGGCTCACCAAGGGGGGCAGAGGGGCATGGAGATTTTGAGTCGATGAAAAGAGCAGTGGGACCGGCAGGTCCTACAGGTGGGGAGGGTTCTCTGGTGAAGCTGGCCGATGATGGTGGTGTAGTCTCCCGCGAAGGAAGCCGGTAGGGCAGCTCCACTTACTGACCAGATGGTGGCAGCTCAATCTCCTCCACCCCAGAAGGGTCGCTCTCAATGTCGCTCTTCGACTCTACCTCATTGAGGATCTGATGCCTCATGTGGTCCCAGCCCGCGTTTCATCTTTGTAAGACTGCTGTCACTGCAAGCCAACTGGAGAATAAATTGCTGTCTGAGTGATTGTGGACCCTGTGGCAGTCCAATGTTGTGGTAGGTCTGTGAGCTGAAATAAAGGAGTCATGATATTTTATTCACAGCCAGCCAAGAACTTGGGTCAACACTGGCACAACGCAAGAGTTCATGATATATGTGTATGTCCTTGAAAAACCTCGTCTCCTACACCTGACTTAGCACACAGGTAGGGGCCACTAGCACGGGGTTATCTCTTTGATTTTCTTTGCACATTACACGTAACCGGCTCTACCATTTTTATGAGATACACAGTACATTTCACCAGTAACATGTAAATGGACTTGTTCCGTAGGCTGTTACTTGTGCACTAAGGTGTAGCAGATGGTGTTTCCCTTACGAGAACACGCTGCAGTGGGTCAGTTTTTCACTGTCTTTTCACATAAAACATAGCCAAATATATCAGTACATGGGATACACAGTATATTTCACACACAAAAAAAAATGTAAATGCATGTGTTCCTAACCTCACGTTGCATTTTGCTACCTTTGTGGTAGCTCAGCTGTGCGACAAACAGTCTTTATTACGAACACGCAGGTCATTTTTTCACTGTCTTTTCACATAAAACATAGCCAGATACAGTATATCAGTATATGGGATACACAGTATATTTCACACAAAAAAAATATGTGAATGCACGTATTCCTAACCTCACACTGCATTTCGCTACCTTTGTGCTAGCTCAGGTGTACGATACACACTGTTCATTACAAATATGTGGGTCATTTTTTCACTATCTTTTTACATAAAACATAGCCAAATATATCAATGCAAGAAATACAAAGCATATTCCACCAAAAAAAAAAAAAAAAAAATGTAAAAGCACGTGTTCCTAACCTCACTTTCACTTTCTTTTCACATAAACAAATAACAAAATATATCACTGTATGAGATACACAGTATATTTCACCAATAAAATGTAAATGCACCTGTTCATAACCTCCCGTTGCATGTCGCTACCTTTGTGCTAACTCAAATGTACGAGATGCACTATTTCCTACGAGCAATTGGGTCAGTCATTTACTGTCTTTCACATAAAACATAACCAAATCTATCAATATATGAAATAAACAGTATATTACACCACAACAAGTAGAAGTATGTGGCCCTTACCTGTCTGCTAAGGTGTAGCAGATGATGATGTTTCCCTTACATGTAGCTGATGCAGTGTTTACCGTTTTATTTCACAATACACAGTGAAATCCATCATTTTATGAAACATACAGTATGATTTACCACAAGAGTACCTGAATGTGCTCTGTATGTCACATCTGCGATACCTAAGGTATTGCAGATGACATTTCACGACAGGCACATGGTGCAGTGTTTACGTTCATCCACACAAGTATACAATAAACATTAATAACACTCATGCTTTGTTTCACACAGAAAGCATACGGAATAAGTATAACAATATGATAAATTCAAATATCCCTATAAACCTCCTTTATTTTATCCTCTTCTGACAATGACGTGCCGTGGTTGAAACCCATACGTGACTCTTGCCCTAGCCAATATTTCTTCATGTACACTGGTTGCACTATACTCCTATCTGTTGCACAATAACATTATCCACAATATATCAGCATAAAGCAAGGACTTCATCAACACTTTGCCAAATATTTTGTTCAAGACAACGCCGTGTCTTCAGGCGGTTTCCTGCTCCCCTCTGCTAAACGTTTCACCATGTCCTTCATCACTAGCTATTGCACACTATATTTGCCTGATTCACTGTCACTGTTATTCAATGGCTGAATTCTCACATTGAGTGCAGAGTAGGAGTGTAGTTGTTGGGACACGCTGAAAAATAGGGTAGGCCTAGCACAATCTTACATGGCCAATGGCTGATAATGGCCAGGAATGATTCACGAAAACCTAATTCTCTATTGCAAACACCAAATCTAATCACAATAGTGCCCAAAAAGTAAACACAGGCACTATTGGTATAGTGGAATATGAAACGCGTCACAGGATGGGGTAATTAGAGTATGATTTAAATGCCTAGCCACACGCTACCTTCTCCCTCAATAACTCATGCAGAACTAGTCAACCTGCCTGTGCTGCTGTGTGTCTCGGGCCCCAAGGTTGCCAAACCATTACTTTTGACAAGGCGTGGGAACTATGACACTTCCAAAAATGACGTCGATCGGCAAAAAACGTTTTCTCTGATGAAGGTTTTTTTGCTTTTATGACGACAAACGAGTCATCGAGTATAGTTGCAGATGCACCCAAATGACAACAAATGCGTCATCATGGGCGGAGGGGTTAAGAAGAGAGAATAACTGCAGTAGGCCAATAGGCCCAAGCTAGACAGCTCCCACAAAAGTGTGCCTTATCTACCTTTCCTAAAATAGTCCATGCCGGGCCATGCCAGGCAGCTCTCACAGGAGTGTGACCCCAAGCATGACAAATTGTATGTGCAGCCTACACCTACCATCTGCTTTTCTAGCCTATGCTTGAAACCTTCTAGAGAAGGGACGGTAATTACGTCACTGAGTAACCTATTCCTTTCATCAACCACATGATTCACAGTCAATGTATACGATCCCTACTCCTTTGGCCCCACGTGAAAAATTTACTGATTACCAAGATAATTTACATATACTGTATGTCAACTGCAGCTAGCCATATTATGCATAAACAGTTTGAATGTATGTTTACATTGTGGGATGCCCTGGTGAGCTTTGATGAGGTGTTCACCAAATAATGATAGAGGTCACCTTATCTGAAATCTTGTTTCGGTCCCCAATCCTTGAAAATGGTGAACTTCTCAGTAGATATGGTGTAAGGATCCAGCACCAAACACTTCATCTTTTTCCTGTACATGTCTTCATGGCACTGATCCAGATTTCTGGATATATCTGACAGTTCCATCTCTGACTGCCCTGTCTGGACAGCCACTACTGCAAGGAGTTTGCCGTCCGATATTGAGTTGTAAACAAAACCACGTGATTTCTGTGATGTCACTGGAAAAGGCCTACAAGATATTGGTATTTTATGAGACAAATATTGCATGAAGAAGAGGTTTGAGGGTAGAATGCAAAATAAAAGATTCTTCCAATTTTCAGCTGCAATCAGTGATGATGAACAGTTGCCGACAGCGTCTGCGAACGGTTTACAAAAATCAGTGCAAACTAGACATGTGGAATGGTGGAGTCTGTTGATGACGAGTCTGAACTTGAGGTGGGGGAAATTTTGATGGTGCTGATAAAGTGTTAAAAGTTGATCGTTTCACTTTACTGGAAACAAGAAATTTTAAATTAATTTATTGCTAGAATATCATATCATTCATGCTCCAAATCCGCTACAGCCTCCACTACACACAGCAAAATTCCTCAAGAAAATCCGCTAGTGGTTATAAGCGAAAAGTCGCTGCTGTGGAGATAGCGAATCCATTAGGTTTAGCAGATTTTCCTTCAAATTGGAAACCCTGCCGAATATCTCCTCCAGCTCCCCTTAGGGATCCTTATGATAAGACCTTTAAATTATGGTAACTATGATATTTCCTTTTAGGAAAGTGGATAAATATCACAAAATATATAGGAACTCATTGGAATTATATTAGCCTAAAATGTCATCGTTCAACTAAAAAAATAAATAAATACTGAATCGATGTAGAGAATTCACAACATCACGACGACAATGTAGAAAAACATAAGGATATTTCAGTGCAAGGTGCAAAAATATTGTTGGTATTTATTTTCAACATGTACACTAAGTTACAAGGGACGCTAAAAAGTTCTAACCCTTACCATGCTAACCAGAAAACAGGTGAACCAGGCAAATGACACTTTGCATGAATGAAATTTAACCTTTTTGATGACCAACAGGGCATTTGTTTTTTCTGAGACAGCATTTATATAGGGATGAATAGCCGTGGGAGTTAACCAGGTAGGCTAACTGCAAATATCAGATCACAGCACACAGCAACCTAGTATATCCCTTTTCATGAATGTCTGCTACCTACACACTTTGAGGAAAATCAACCCCATAAGAGCAAATGCCCCCTCCTAGTCATCAAAAGGGTTGAACTTCATGCAATCATAATGTCCTTGTGTGGCCCAGCTCCCTGGTTAGGCTTAAAACTTTTGAGCCAGCTCTGCAGCACTCATTTAACAACAAAATTCCCTCTTTTTCCGTTAAACAAGATGAAGTGATGAACACTGAGTATTCCAATTTGAAAAATATTTTAGTGCGTATCAGCATAAAGGATATTATTCCCTTATGGTATCAGCAAGTGTTTAAAGTTTAATTTTATAAATAGAGTAAAAATTTTCAGAAACATTTCCACTAATTTTTCATTGAACACAACTCTAACATGTTCATTATTGAAAAGAAGTAAAGTTAAAAGTTTGGCAATTCATTTGCTGAATTCTATCGAATTATGGCATTAATATGTATAACATTAAAAATGATAATTCAAAACAATTTTTCTTAGCAAAAACCATTCATAGGGTACAGGTACTAATAGTGTAAATAGGGCCTTTTAAAATTTTACTGCATTTTTTTACTCTAGAAGCCAGCAATATTTTACGGCTGGAGTGTAAAATTTTCGGCTTTCGTGCACAAATGAAATTACGGTCAAAATATACAGTAAGTTTTACTATTTTATCCGTGAAATTTAGTCATAGTCGTTAGGTGATTTACTGTTTGACCGTCGTATTTACGGTATTTCTCTGGCATATTTGCTGACAGTCTTTTTACCGTAAAACTTACTTTTTTTTTTTTTTTTTTTTTTTTGCGGTGCAGGGCCTCTGTTAAATGACCATAACAGGGAATCTATATAATACTTTATTCTAAAACAAAGTAAATATATAACAAAACTTTCCCACAGTACAAGGATATTCTTCAAGATTACCTCAAGTCAGTTAAGTTCAGGTTATTTTATTTGCTTGTTGTTGTTGAAGTTGTTGTTGTTGTTGTTGGCGATATGAAGGTGGCGTTCGGTATGTGGCACAAGTATTGGCTGGATGTTAATGAAGTTGTGTGCTGGTAGCGGTGGTGATGTTGGCTCTTGAGTAATGATGATGTTAAAATGTAGTACTATTGGTAGTAGCAGCCCCAGGTTCATGTGGAATGTAAACCCAGTGGAGTGTTGGCTGAATTTTGTCCTACCCTGCAATCTACCATCTTTCTTTCGGGGGATAAAAAGGGATTTGAGTGACGTTTGTATAACAAGGCAGAGAAGCCACTGGCCATATTGATGTCACCACTTGAAGGCGTTCTTCTCCAGCACCTAATATTAATTATGTAATGTTGGTGGTATAGATTGACCGTAGTTGTGACGGCAAGATGTTGGCACTGAGTGGTGGCTGAGTGGTGTTGGTGGAGAGGATGTAGGTGATGTTCGTCAGCGTTGTTAAATGGTGGTGTTGGGAAAACTTCGTTGGTTCTTAACAATGAAGTCTAGTAGTATGAGAAGGGCAGTCAGAACAACACCCAGACCCAGTGTTATGAAGGCGCCTTGTATGTGCTACTGGTGGTGGTGGTGGTGGTGATGGAGGTATGCATCATATTGTCTCTTAACAACACACTCCAACAGCAGGGTAAAGACAGCCAGACCAACACCCAGACCCAGTGCTATGAAGGCTCCTTGTAGATGCTCCAAGTTCAGCACACCCGTCACACGAACCTGTATAGAACAAGATTTGTCAGTGTATATACAATATTTTTGTGTTTGTCACTTCGTGAGAACTTAAAACAATATTTCTATTGTCTTACAAACAAGGATAGTCTGGATACCCGTTTTTATGTTATCACCTCTTGACAGTTTAATACTGTATTGTTGATGTCTTAAAAACTGACCAACTGTTGTATTCAGATCAACCTCCACTTTCCTGTCGGCATTCGTCAAGTCCTAATGATATAAAACTGGAAGCACTAGTTGTCAGACCTTAGACCTCCCGTTGCATGTCGCTACCTTTGTGCTAACTCAAATGTACGAGATGCACTATTTCCTACGAGCAATTGGGTCAGTCATTTACTGTCTTTCACATAAAACATAACCAAATCTATCAATATATGAAATAAACAGTATATTACACCACAACAAGTAGAAGTATGTGGCCCTTACCTGTCTGCTAAGGTGTAGCAGATGATGATGTTTCCCTTACATGTAGCTGATGCAGTGTTTACCGTTTTATTTCACAATACACAGTGAAATCCATCATTTTATGAAACATACAGTATGATTTACCACAAGAGTACCTGAATGTGCTCTGTATGTCACATCTGCGATACCTAAGGTATTGCAGATGACATTTCACGACAGGCACATGGTGCAGTGTTTACGTTCATCCACACAAGTATACAATAAACATTAATAACACTCATGCTTTGTTTCACACAGAAAGCATACGGAATAAGTATAACAATATGATAAATTCAAATATCCCTATAAACCTCCTTTATTTTATCCTCTTCTGACAATGACGTGCCGTGGTTGAAACCCATACGTGACTCTTGCCCTAGCCAATATTTCTTCATGTACACTGGTTGCACTATACTCCTATCTGTTGCACAATAACATTATCCACAATATATCAGCATAAAGCAAGGACTTCATCAACACTTTGCCAAATATTTTGTTCAAGACAACGCCGTGTCTTCAGGCGGTTTCCTGCTCCCCTCTGCTAAACGTTTCACCATGTCCTTCATCACTAGCTATTGCACACTATATTTGCCTGATTCACTGTCACTGTTATTCAATGGCTGAATTCTCACATTGAGTGCAGAGTAGGAGTGTAGTTGTTGGGACACGCTGAAAAATAGGGTAGGCCTAGCACAATCTTACATGGCCAATGGCTGATAATGGCCAGGAATGATTCACGAAAACCTAATTCTCTATTGCAAACACCAAATCTAATCACAATAGTGCCCAAAAAGTAAACACAGGCACTATTGGTATAGTGGAATATGAAACGCGTCACAGGATGGGGTAATTAGAGTATGATTTAAATGCCTAGCCACACGCTACCTTCTCCCTCAATAACTCATGCAGAACTAGTCAACCTGCCTGTGCTGCTGTGTGTCTCGGGCCCCAAGGTTGCCAAACCATTACTTTTGACAAGGCGTGGGAACTATGACACTTCCAAAAATGACGTCGATCGGCAAAAAACGTTTTCTCTGATGAAGGTTTTTTTGCTTTTATGACGACAAACGAGTCATCGAGTATAGTTGCAGATGCACCCAAATGACAACAAATGCGTCATCATGGGCGGAGGGGTTAAGAAGAGAGAATAACTGCAGTAGGCCAATAGGCCCAAGCTAGACAGCTCCCACAAAAGTGTGCCTTATCTACCTTTCCTAAAATAGTCCATGCCGGGCCATGCCAGGCAGCTCTCACAGGAGTGTGACCCCAAGCATGACAAATTGTATGTGCAGCCTACACCTACCATCTGCTTTTCTAGCCTATGCTTGAAACCTTCTAGAGAAGGGACGGTAATTACGTCACTGAGTAACCTATTCCTTTCATCAACCACATGATTCACAGTCAATGTATACGATCCCTACTCCTTTGGCCCCACGTGAAAAATTTACTGATTACCAAGATAATTTACATATACTGTATGTCAACTGCAGCTAGCCATATTATGCATAAACAGTTTGAATGTATGTTTACATTGTGGGATGCCCTGGTGAGCTTTGATGAGGTGTTCACCAAATAATGATAGAGGTCACCTTATCTGAAATCTTGTTTCGGTCCCCAATCCTTGAAAATGGTGAACTTCTCAGTAGATATGGTGTAAGGATCCAGCACCAAACACTTCATCTTTTTCCTGTACATGTCTTCATGGCACTGATCCAGATTTCTGGATATATCTGACAGTTCCATCTCTGACTGCCCTGTCTGGACAGCCACTACTGCAAGGAGTTTGCCGTCCGATATTGAGTTGTAAACAAAACCACGTGATTTCTGTGATGTCACTGGAAAAGGCCTACAAGATATTGGTATTTTATGAGACAAATATTGCATGAAGAAGAGGTTTGAGGGTAGAATGCAAAATAAAAGATTCTTCCAATTTTCAGCTGCAATCAGTGATGATGAACAGTTGCCGACAGCGTCTGCGAACGGTTTACAAAAATCAGTGCAAACTAGACATGTGGAATGGTGGAGTCTGTTGATGACGAGTCTGAACTTGAGGTGGGGGGAAATTTTGATGGTGCTGATAAAGTGTTAAAAGTTGATCGTTTCACTTTACTGGAAACAAGAAATTTTAAATTAATTTATTGCTAGAATATCATATCATTCATGCTCCAAATCCGCTACAGCCTCCACTACACACAGCAAAATTCCTCAAGAAAATCCGCTAGTGGTTATAAGCGAAAAGTCGCTGCTGTGGAGATAGCGAATCCATTAGGTTTAGCAGATTTTCCTTCAAATTGGAAACCCTGCCGAATATCTCCTCCAGCTCCCCTTAGGGATCCTTATGATAAGACCTTTAAATTATGGTAACTATGATATTTCCTTTTAGGAAAGTGGATAAATATCACAAAATATATAGGAACTCATTGGAATTATATTAGCCTAAATTGTCATCGTTCAACTAAAAAAAAATAAATAAATACTGAATCGATGTAGAGAATTCACAACATCACGACGACAATGTAGAAAAACATAAGGATATTTCAGTGCAAGGTGCAAAAATATTGTTGGTATTTATTTTCAACATGTACACTAAGTTACAAGGGACGCTAAAAAGTTCTAACCCTTACCATGCTAACCAGAAAACAGGTGAACCAGGCAAATGACACTTTGCATGAATGAAATTTAACCTTTTTGATGACCAACAGGGCATTTGTTTTTTCTGAGACAGCATTTATATAGGGATGAATAGCCGTGGGAGTTAACCAGGTAGGCTAACTGCAAATATCAGATCACAGCACACAGCAACCTAGTATATCCCTTTTCATGAATGTCTGCTACCTACACACTTTGAGGAAAATCAACCCCATAAGAGCAAATGCCCCCTCCTAGTCATCAAAAGGGTTGAACTTCATGCAATCATAATGTCCTTGTGTGGCCCAGCTCCCTGGTTAGGCTTAAAACTTTTGAGCCAGCTCTGCAGCACTCATTTAACAACAAAATTCCCTCTTTTTCCGTTAAACAAGATGAAGTGATGAACACTGAGTATTCCAATTTGAAAAATATTTTAGTGCGTATCAGCATAAAGGATATTATTCCCTTATGGTATCAGCAAGTGTTTAAAGTTTAATTTTATAAATAGAGTAAAAATTTTCAGAAACATTTCCACTAATTTTTCATTGAACACAACTCTAACATGTTCATTATTGAAAAGAAGTAAAGTTAAAAGTTTGGCAATTCATTTGCTGAATTCTATCGAATTATGGCATTAATATGTATAACATTAAAAATGATAATTCAAAACAATTTTTCTTAGCAAAAACCATTCATAGGGTACAGGTACTAATAGTGTAAATAGGGCCTTTTAAAATTTTACTGCATTTTTTTACTCTAGAAGCCAGCAATATTTTACGGCTGGAGTGTAAAATTTTCGGCTTTCGTGCACAAATGAAATTACGGTCAAAATATACAGTAAGTTTTACTATTTTATCCGTGAAATTTAGTCATAGTCGTTAGGTGATTTACTGTTTGACCGTCGTATTTACGGTATTTCTCTGGCATATTTGCTGACAGTCTTTTTACCGTAAAACTTACTTTTTTTTTTTTTTTTTTTTTTTTGCGGTGCAGGGCCTCTGTTAAATGACCATAACAGGGAATCTATATAATACTTTATTCTAAAACAAAGTAAATATATAACAAAACTTTCCCACAGTACAAGGATATTCTTCAAGATTACCTCAAGTCAGTTAAGTTCAGGTTATTTTATTTGCTTGTTGTTGTTGAAGTTGTTGTTGTTGTTGTTGGCGATATGAAGGTGGCGTTCGGTATGTGGCACAAGTATTGGCTGGATGTTAATGAAGTTGTGTGCTGGTAGCGGTGGTGATGTTGGCTCTTGAGTAATGATGATGTTAAAATGTAGTACTATTGGTAGTAGCAGCCCCAGGTTCATGTGGAATGTAAACCCAGTGGAGTGTTGGCTGAATTTTGTCCTACCCTGCAATCTACCATCTTTCTTTCGGGGGATAAAAAGGGATTTGAGTGACGTTTGTATAACAAGGCAGAGAAGCCACTGGCCATATTGATGTCACCACTTGAAGGCGTTCTTCTCCAGCACCTAATATTAATTATGTAATGTTGGTGGTATAGATTGACCGTAGTTGTGACGGCAAGATGTTGGCACTGAGTGGTGGCTGAGTGGTGTTGGTGGAGAGGATGTAGGTGATGTTCGTCAGCGTTGTTAAATGGTGGTGTTGGGAAAACTTCGTTGGTTCTTAACAATGAAGTCTAGTAGTATGAGAAGGGCAGTCAGAACAACACCCAGACCCAGTGTTATGAAGGCGCCTTGTATGTGCTACTGGTGGTGGTGGTGGTGGTGATGGAGGTATGCATCATATTGTCTCTTAACAACACACTCCAACAGCAGGGTAAAGACAGCCAGACCAACACCCAGACCCAGTGCTATGAAGGCTCCTTGTAGATGCTCCAAGTTCAGCACACCCGTCACACGAACCTGTATAGAACAAGATTTGTCAGTGTATATACAATATTTTTGTGTTTGTCACTTCGTGAGAACTTAAAACAATATTTCTATTGTCTTACAAACAAGGATAGTCTGGATACCCGTTTTTATGTTATCACCTCTTGACAGTTTAATACTGTATTGTTGATGTCTTAAAAACTGACCAACTGTTGTATTCAGATCAACCTCCACTTTCCTGTCGGCATTCGTCAAGTCCTAATGATATAAAACTGGAAGCACTAGTTGTCAGACCTTAGACCTCCCGTTGCATGTCGCTACCTTTGTGCTAACTCAAATGTACAAGATGCACTATTTCCTACGAGCAATTGGGTCAGTCATTTACTGTCTTTCACATAAAACATAACCAAATCTATCAATATATGAAATAAACAGTATATTACACCACAACAAGTAGAAGTATGTGGCCCTTACCTGTCTGCTAAGGTGTAGCAGATGATGATGTTTCCCTTACATGTAGCTGATGCAGTGTTTACCGTTTTATTTCACAATACACAATGAAATCCATCATTTTATGAAACATACAGTATGATTTACCACAAGAGTACCTGAATGTGCTCTGTATGTCACATTTGCGATACCTAAGGTATCGCAGATGACATTTCACGACAGGCACATGGTGCAGTGTTTACGTTCATCCACACAAGCATACAATAAACATTAATAACACTCATGCTTTGTTTCACACAGAAAGCATACGGAATAAGTATAACAATATGATAAAATCAAATATCCCTATAAACCTCCTCTATTTTATCCCCTTCTGACAATGACGTGCCGTGGTTGAAAGCCATACGTGACTCTTGCCCCAGCCAATATTTCATCACGTACACTGGTTGCACTATACTCCTATCTGTTGCACAATAACATTATCCACAATATATCAGCATAAAGCAAGGACTTCATCAACACTTTGCCAAGTATTTCGTTCAAGACAACGCCGTGTCTTCAGGCGGTTTCCTGCCTCCCTCTGCTAAACGTTTCACCATGTCCTTCATCACTAGCTATTGCACACTATATTTGCCTGATTCATTGTCACTGTTATTCAATGGCTGAATTCTCACATTGAGTGCAGAGTAGGAGTGTAGTTGTTGGGACACGCTGAAAAATAGGGTAGGCCTAGCACAATCTTACATGGCCAATGGCTGATAATGGCCAGGAATGATTCACGAAAACCTAATTCCCTATTGCAAACACCAAATCTAATCACAATAGTGCCCAAAAAGTAAACACAGGCACTATTGGTATAGTGGAATATGAAACGCGTCACAGGACGGGGTAATTAGAGTATGATTTAAATGCCTAGCCACACGCTACCTTCTCCCTCAATAACTCATGTGGAACTAGTCAACCTGCCTGTGCTGCTGTGTGTCCCGGGCCCCAAGGTTGCCAAACCATTACTTTTGACAAGGCGCGGGAACTATGACACTTCCAAAAATGACGTCGATCGGCAAAAAACGTTTTCTCTGATGAAGGTTTTTTTGCTTTTATGACGACAAACGAGTCATCGAGTATAGTTGCAGATGCACCCAAATGACAACAAATGCGTCATCGTGGGCGGAGGGGTTAAGAAGAGAGAATAACTGCAGTAGGCCAATAGGCCCATGCTAGACAGCTCCCACAAAAGTGTGCCTTATCTACCTTTCCTAAAATAGTCCATGCCGGGCCATGCCAGGCAGCTCTCACAGGAGTGTGACCCCAAGCATGACAAATTGTATGTGCAGCCTACACCTGCCATATGCTTATCTAGCCTATGCTTGAACCTTCTAGAGAAGGGACGGTAATTACGTCACTGAGTAACCTATTCCTTTCATCAACCACATGATTCACAGTCAATGTATACGATCCCTACTCTTTTGGCCCCACGTAAAAAATTTACTGATTACCAAGATAATTTACATATACTGTATGTCAACTGCAGCTAGCCATATTATGCATAAACAGTTTCAATGTATGTTTACCTTGTGGGATGCCCTGGTGAGCTTTGATGAGGTGTTCACCAAATAATGATAGAGGTCACCTTATCTGAGATCTTGTTTCGGTCCCCAATCCTTGAAAATGGTGAACTTCTCAGTAGATATGGTGTAAGGATCCAGCACCAAACACTTTATCTTTTTCCTGTACATGTCTTCATGGCACTGATCCAGATTTCTGTATATATCTGACAGTTCCATCTCTGACTGCCCTGTCTGGACAGCACTACTGCAAGGAGTTTGCCGTCTGATATTGAGTTGTAAACAAAACCACGTGATTTCTGTGATGTTACTGGAAAAGGCCTACAAGATATTGGTATTTTATGAGACAAATATTGCATGAAGAAGAGGTTTGAGGGTAGAATGCAAAATAAAAGATTCTTCCAAGTTTCAGCTGCAATTAGTGATGATGAACAGTTGCCGACAGCGTCTGTGAACGGTTTATAAAAATCAGTGCAAACTAGACATGTGGAATGGTGGAGTCTGTTGATGACGAGTCTGAACTTGAGGTGGGGGGAAATTTTGATGGTGCTGATAAAGTGTTAAAAGTTGATCGTTTCACTTTACTGGAAACAAGAAATTTTAAATTAATTTATTGCTAGAATATCATATCATTCATGCTGCAAATCCGCTACAGCCTCCACTACACACAGCAAAATTCCTCAAGAAAATCCGCTAGCGGTTATAAGCGAAAAGTCGCTGCTGTGGAGATAGCGAATCCGCTAGGTTTAGCAGATTTTCCTTCAAATTGGAAACCCTGCCGAATATCTCCTCCAGCTCCCCTTAGGGATCCTTATGATAAGACCTTTAAATTATGGTAACTATGATATTTCCTTTTAGGAAAGTGAATAAACATCACAAAATATATAGGAACTCATTGGAATTATATTAGCCTATAATGTCATCATTCAACTAAAAAAAAAATAAATAAATAAATACTGAATCGATGTAGAGAATTCACAACATCACGACGACAATGTAGAAAAACATAAGGATATTTCAGTGCAAGGTGCAAAAATATTGTTGGTATTTATTTTCAACATGTACACCAAGTTACAAGGGACGCTAAAAAGTTCTAACCCTTACCATGCTAACCAGAAAACAGGTGAACCAGGCAAATGACACTTTGCATGAATGAAATTTAACCTTTTTGATGACCAACAGGGCATTTGTTTTTTCTGAGACAGCATTTATATAGGGATGAATAGCCGTGGGAGTTAACAAGGTAGGCTAACTGCAAATATCAGATCACAGCACACAGCAACCTAGTATATCCCTTTTCATGAATGTCTGCTACCTACACACTTTGAGGAAAATCAACCCCATAAGAGCAAATGCCCCCTCCTAGTCATCAAAAGGGTTGAACTTCATGCAGTCATAATGTCCTTGTGTGGCCCAGCTCCCTGGTTAGGCTTAAAACTTTTGAGCCAGCTCTGCAGCACTCATTTAACAACAAAATTCCCTCTTTTTCCGTTAAACAAGATGAAGTGATGAACACTGAGTATTCCAATTTGAAAAATATTTTAGTGCCTATCAGCATAAAGGATATTATTCCCTTATGGTATCAGCCAGTGTTTAAAGTTTAATTTTATAAATAGAGTAAAAATTTTCAGAAACATTTCCACTAATTTTTCATTGAACACAACTCTAACATGTTCATTGTTGAAAAGAAGTAAAGTTAAAAGTTTGGCAATTCATTTGCTGAATTCTATCGAATTATGGCATTAATATGTATAACATTAAAAATGATAATTCAAAACAATTTTTCTTAGCAAAAACCATGCATAGGGTACAGGTACTAATAGTGTAAATAGGGCCTATTAAAATTTTACTGCATTTTTTTACTCTAGAAGCCAGCAATATTTTACGGTTGGAGTGTAAAATTTTCGGCTTTCGTGCACAAATGAAATTACTGTCAAAATATAAGTTTTACTATTTTATTCGTGAAATTTAGTCATAGTCGTTAGGTGATTTACTGTTTGACCGTCGTATTTACGGTATTTCTCTGGCATATTTGCTGACAGTCTTTTTACAGTAAAACTTACTTTTTTTTTTTTTTTTTTTTTTTTTTGCGGTGCAGGGCCTCTGTTAAATGACCATAACAGGGAATCTATATAATACTTTATTCTAAAACAAAGTAAATATATAACAAAACTTTCCCACAGTACAAGGATATTCTTCAAGATTACCTCAAGTCAGTTAAGTTTAGGTTATTTTATTTGCTTGTTGTTGTTGAAGTTGTTGTTGTTGTTGTTGGCGATATGAAGGTGGCGTTCGGTATGTGGCACAAGTATTGGCTGGATGTTAATGAAGTTGTGTGCTGGTAGCGGTGGTGATGTTGGCTCTTGAGTAATGATGATGTTAAAATGTAGTACTATTGGTAGTAGCAGCCCCAGGTTCATGTGGAATGTAAACCCAGTGGAGTGTTGGCTGAATTTTGTCCTACCCTGCAATCTACCATCTTTCTTTCGGGGGATACAAAGGGATTTGAGTGACGTTTGTGTAACAAGGCAGCGAAGCCACCGGCCATATTGATGTCACCACTTGAAGGCGTTCTTCTCCAGCACCTAATATTAATTATGTAATGTTGGTGGTATAGATTGACCGTAGTTGTGACGGCAAGATGTTGGCACTGAGTGTTGGCTGAGTGGTGTTGGTGGAGAGGATGTAGGTGATGTTCGTCAGTGTTGTTAAATGGTGGTGTTGGGAAAACTTCTTTGGTTCTTAACAATGAAGTCTAGTAGTATGAGAAGAGCAGTCAGAACAACACCCAGACCCAGTGTTATGAAGGCGCCTTGTATGTGCTACTGGTGGTGGTGGTGGTGGTGGTGATGGAGGTAAGCATCATATTGTCTCTTAACAACACACTCCAACAGCAGGGTAAAGACAGCCAGACCAACACCCAGACCCAGTGCTATGAAGGCCCCTTGTAGATGCTCCAAGTTCAGCACACCCGTCACACGAACCTGTATAGAACAAGATTTGTCAGTGTATAATTATATTTTTGTGTTTGTCACTTCGCGAGAACTTAAAACAATATTTCTATTGTCTTACAAACAAGGATAGTCTGGATACCTGTTTTTATGTTATCACCTCTTGACAGTTTAATACTGTATTGTTGGTGTCTTAAAAACTGACCAACTGTTGTATTCAGATCAACCTCCACTTTCCTGTCGGCATTCGTCAAGTCCTAATGATATAAAACTGGAAGCACTAGTTGTCAGACCTTAGAACTTTTTCTTTGTTATCCTTGTCATGTCATGTTCAGGTCAGGTTATGCTTAAGTGATGTTGATGGTAATGATTTCAGTTAGTTGAGCGACGGCTAACGAAGACTACGCCTGGCACTTACCAGTATACTGATAAGGTGATGATCGTGATGATAAAAATGGTCTGATCTGTGTTGTTACGGCGATGATGTTAATAATGGTGTTGATTTGTACTGCTACGATGACGATGATGATAATAATGTCTGATTTGCACTGCTGCAGTGATGATAATGTTGATAATGATCCTGATCTGTACTGGTACGGTGATGATCATGATCATAGTTGCCTAATTTGCGCTGCTAAGGTGATGATGATGATGATGATAATGGTCTGATCTGCCTTGCTTGGATGATAATAATAATAATGGTCTGATCTGCCCTGCTTGGATGATAATAATAATAATGGTCTGATTTGCGCTGCACTGCTGATGATAATTATCATTCAATCTGTAGAGTTGAAGGTGAAAACAGAGCCGTGCTTCCCAACTTACTTGTGTGGTGGGTACGTTGATATTCCTAAGGTGCGTCTCATATATTTTTCCCAGTATGCCTGTTTCCACGATGCGCTGAAGGCTGTGGGATATTAGAGGGGTGAAGGCTGTGTTGCGGGGCAGAAACCACGTCCTGTGGTCATTGAAGAGCTGTGAGGGTGGATAATGGTTTGGTGAGAGAGAGAGAGAGAGAGAGAGAGAGAGAGAGAGAGAGAGAGAGAGAGAGACAGAGAGACAGAGACAGACAGACAGAGGGAGAGAGAGAGAGACAGACAGATAGATAGATAGATAGATAAAGAGAGAGAGAGAGAGAGAGAGAGAGAGAGAGTGTGTGTGTGTGATTCACCCCGGTCGGTCAGGATCACTTGATGATCGTGATCGTCAGCTTTTACCCTCCCGGAAGGGAGCTGAGAGCTCATATAGTCCGATCTAAGGGCAAGGCTGTGACCTTCACACACGTACACAGCCGTCTCCTTGCTCAAGGGGGACAGTAACCACCCACTTCGTCAGTGAAACTTTTCGGAACCTGAGCGAGGCGCGAACTCCCGTCCACCAGTTGGCAAGCGACAACGTTACCACTGCGCCAGCGAGCGGTGTGTATGTGTGTGTGTGTGTGTGTGTGTGTGTGTGTGTAGCCGCGCGCGCGCGCACAAACACACACACACACACACACACACACACACACACACACACACACACACACACACACACACACACACACACACACACACACACACACACACACACATTAAATGTAGCAGCTACATTTATCTAGCTAACATTTTTGTACACTAGGACTGAAACTCATGGTTACTGTCGTCTTTGTTCTCTCTCTCTCTCTCTCTCTCTCTCTCTCTCTCTCTCTCTCTACCACCAGGGGTCTCTCCAAATCTGAATAAAAATCATTAGCTGTCAGAAACACATAATGTAATGTGTGTGTGTGTGTGTGTGTGTGTGTGTGTGTGTGTGTGTGTGTGTGTGTGTGTGTGTGTAAGTCAGAGGTCTCTTATGGTAAATAAATGTAGAAAATACTGATGTAAGATTTTTTTCCCCATCCCATCCCATCTTTAGGTCGGAGTTAGCGTCAGCATGATTACATTTTGTTTTGTTGATTCTTAATTATAATTTACTTAGGTCAAAAGCTGAACAAATGGACGTCTGCTGGACTAGTGGGCTGAGGGGCTTCAACCCGATTTAGCCCATAAAGGATCAAGCCGTAGAGTATGTTAGAGTTGATGCGGTGCTCATTGATTGCCACCCAGGAATGAGTGACTGGTACCCCCGTTTTAAATGTCTGGATCTAACAACCTAGCCCTCCTAAGTGGGATTTTAGTTACTTGGTTAGTTAGTTAGTTTTATGTAGACTTATAAACTCACAGTCAGATAACTACCTTCTCATCCATAATATACGTGGTAAGAACAAGGTCTCTTTTGATCTGATGGGCGATAATATAGTCACTGGTATCAATGAAGCCGTGTGTGCCCCTCTGAACCAGCGACAGGAGGAAGTCCGCAGGGTGGTCAGAGTTGGTGAAGTCCAGGTACATCCGACGCCCTAGGGTTTGGTACACTTCGTTGGTTGATTGTAGGAGGTCTTGGCGTACGAAATCTGTACCGCCCATCATGCCGGGGCTGGAAGATGATGATGAAGGGGAAGAGGAGGAAGGGGAGGAGGAGGAGAAGGAGGAGGAGGAAATGAAGAAAAGGAAGATGAAATATTAATGCCTTTTGAGTGTCGAGTTGTGTTGCGGACATAATTAGTGATCCACCACATTACGTTCCCTAAACACTAAGGACTGGCTTTTGAAATTCAGTGATGTCGTCTTAGGAGTCTAGCAAATTTTTCGGAATATAAGAAATTTCTAATTCGACTACACATTTTTGAGGGTTCAGGTACAGAGAGAGAGGAATATATCAACGCCACTTCTGTAACGGGTGTGATGTGAAACGAACAAAAGAAGAGTATAAGAAGGAAGGATACTCTATCGTCTGCAGAAAAATGAGCATTATGGAAGTCAGGACACATTCCTGGCAGATGATTGGCGGCGAACACTTCCACGTGGGTGCACATCCAATGCCTCAGGGTGAAGTAGAAGGGCTGTTTGAATCTTTTAGGGCCTGGGGAACTAATCGTCTTTAGTCTACCGTGAAAGAACTGAAAGAAGGAGGTTTAGATTATGTCATTAAAGTTTCTCAAAACTTTGAAATTGCTGTTTATATAAAAGGAATTAGTTGGCGCCGAGTCGTATGGTACTTAACGCCCGCCTTTACAAGGTGGAGCAATAATGTTTTAGCCCGCCTCTGTGTGTGTGTGTGTGTGTGTGTGTGTGTGTGTGTGTGTGTGTGTGTGTGTGTGTGTGTGTGTTTCCATTATATCTCATGAACGTCAACACGAATTTTCTTAAACCCACACATTATCCGAGATTCAACAAATTCTTCCAAATTGTGTATACTGTACAGGGCGGGTAGCGAACACAGACATATGATTTTAAACAAAGTAGTAAACTGATTCAAATTAGTCTTGATTAAAATTTAATTCGCAGAGATGGTTCTATTCTCGCACTATATCTGAACCTTCTAATTGCTCCAAAGTCTGTTTGCTAGTAGAGTAGTAGTAGTTGTAACCCCACACTCATTTGACATGTGACCCCGGTGAACTGCAGGCTTGACTTGCCTTCTGCAGTCCACCTTGCTCCTTTTGGGCAGTAGGAAAGTAGCTGAGGGACGGTTTTATAACCAGACAGTGGAACCATCCAGTTATATCGGTGCCACCACACGAAGGCGTCCCTATCCAGCACCAAGTTAATTCAAAA
This sequence comes from Coenobita brevimanus, assembly GCF_032717465.1. Taxonomy (NCBI): domain Eukaryota; kingdom Metazoa; phylum Arthropoda; class Malacostraca; order Decapoda; family Coenobitidae; genus Coenobita; species Coenobita brevimanus. Next base: position 30,314,758 of record NC_136997.1, read on the forward strand.
GAGGGTTAATGAAGATGGAGATAAAAAATCAATCCTCAGTTCATGTCTGAGTAAGGCAGTTCCCCCAGCGTCTGTATGCAGCACTGATATAAAGTACTGTAAAGAACATTGATATAATAAGACATAATAAAAATAAAGTGCTAAAACTAGAAATTATGCTACTCTTACATGATATCAGATTCAGCCAGTTCCTGCAGTGTCTGTATACGGTGTGGGTAGACGGGCACGGTAAGCACTGACACAAGGTTGCTCATGTAGGCCGCTGCTAAGATGTCCACAGCAACCCACCAGAAAATCAGCCACACACGCGCCCACGAAAACACCCGCACCCTACTGTCATTCATGGACTGACCCAGCAGACCCGACACCACCTGAGAATATATATGGGAATTAGTAACCCGTGAATTTTAAGTAGGGAATAGAGAAAGTTTAGGCCCTGAATTTTGGGTGAAATTCATATCTAGGGAACTTACGTGGGAATTTACAACATGGGAAATGTAACCCTCTTGACATCCATTGCCTGATCCAGCACCCTGAACACCGTCTGTACCATACAGTGATTGAAACAAAATCCTATAAACATTGCACTAGAAGAGGTCTCTCGTAAGTTAAAAAGATAATGCTTACGTGACATCATTTTGAAATGATTATTGGAGGTTGCTGCCAGAATACCAAATCTTCAGGTTCATTGAGACTGAAGAATCTGTATCATATAATAGTTTAATAATTATGGTGTGATAATTCCGAGTAAATTGCCTCAGCAGTTTGACAGTGTTGTGCAGTTCATTAGAGTCCCACGAAGGCAAACCCTTGGTTCTTCTTTTGCTTCATTGTCTGTTCATATTTGTCAAAGGGTAGTTCCATGAGACAGTGCCCCTTACCACTGCTTGTGTACCATAGGCGTCCGGGTGGATTTCATCGAGAGTTGCATATTGCATCACATACGAATATGTCAGCCATCTGATATGATCAGAACTCACGGCAGAGAAATCGTGCAAAGGAATTTCAGAGATAGATTGATGGAATTTTCTGAACAGAACTATAAAGAAAGCGAAATATCATTATCTTTTTAAAGATATATAAAGTGACTCTGCCCTTTCTATTCTGCCGTAACTTTTGGATCAGAAATATAAAGTTCTGCCAGATTTTAATCTACAATATATTACCTGATCCTGACACAGTTCTAGAAAGTAAACTGAGGCACACTAAAATGATAATTCTGGTTACAAGACGTAGAATTATGGTTCTCAAATTCAAAAAGGTCATTAAGGCTTACAGCTTTTTTTCCCTCACACAAAAGTATAACACAGACAGACGATATATTTCTTATTACAGATAACAGTTAGATAACTAATACCTCAGAGTGGCAACCACACTGAAGTTAGATTAATGTATAACATCCTTGAATTTGTCTGCCTGGGCCCAGATACTAATAAACTTATAACCAATTTTCTGTAGTAAAATGGATTCGTTCACACAGGAAATACAAAGAAACGGGAGTTCAGAATCTTCACACGTCTTTTGATCTTCGTGCATGGCCAAATAACTTCTCCGATCAAAACCTTCTCGGAACTAGGATTTTTTTTTTACAGGAAGGAGAAGGGAAAGGAAAGTGCAGAATCTTTTTGTGTTTCTACTTCTTCCTGCAAAAACAAACTTTTGTTCCGAGAGACAGTAGTAGTAGTAGTTGTTGTTGTTCCCTAGGCAGAACAGCCCCGAGCCTCTAAGGAAGTCCACGGCCGAGACCAAGCTTTCCCATTGAGCTCTTAAGGAGAGTATGTTGTGTAGTTGGCGAATGCGATTGTGCACAACACTGCCAAACTGCTGAGACAATTTACTCAGAATTATCACACCATAATGTGCATTGTATGAGGTGCTGTGTTGCATCGTGGACAGGCGTCAGCGACAAAGTCATCCAGTCTCTTCTGATATCTCAAGAGGGCTTGATGATGCCCACATTTCAGCCTGGCCAGGTGGACCCTGTCCTCACGAAGGGGGGAGGATTCAGGAAGACCGATATCAGGAGACCGTGCATGCAGCTGTGTGTTGTCTTTAAGTGATTGAAAGGAGCGACGAATGATTTGAATATGGATAGGCTTCTGGAAGCTGGTTTGAGGAGGACGAGGGGGGGACAGATGAAGTATCTGTGTATGATATCGTGTGGTGGGTGTTGTTTTGATGTTCCTTGGTGTGTGTGGATGTGCTGCCATGTTGTGTAGTGGATTGTGTGCGTTTGTGGAGGTTCCGGCAAGAATTTGTGTGCCTCTCATGTCCTGATGACCCTTGACTTTGAGGATTTTGGTTTCTCTGTGTAGGTGTGGTCTCTAGGTGTAGTAGCTGTGCAGCCTGTGATTATTTTTAGAGCCTTGTTCTGTATGGTCTGTAGGGTGTTGTAGTGTATTTTAGTGAGGTTAGAAGCCCAAGCTGGTCATCCATAATTCATCACTGAATATAATTACTGTTTGTATACTGTGATGGTGGTTTCTTTGTTGTGTTCAAATGTTGTCTGGTCAAGTGACCTTAAGGCGTTGAGTCTTGGTGTTAATTTACCTTTAATATTTGTGATCTGTTGTTTAAATGACACTGATGTACGTTACACCAAGGATTGTGTGTGTGTGTGTGGTAGGGGAGTATTGCTTATGGTGAGGTGTGGAATGTGACTGTGCTCTGCTGTCCAGTTTGAGAGAAGTGTCACTGTAGATTTGGCTGGGGCCATTTTGAGTCTGTTTATGGTGAACCGTTCATGTAGTGTGTTGAGGTAAGGTTGGAGGATGTGTGCGGCTGTGTTTGCGTTTTGGTGTATACATATAAGGGTTATGTCGCACGCATGCGAAGCTATTTGTTTAATTTTTTTTTATTATTTTTTTAATGCTAGGATGAAGGAACCAAAGGCCACGAGCCCGCAATCACTGTTCCTTCTAAGAGAAAAACAAAATAGAAGAGAGAGCCAAATTCAAGATCCAATCATTTCTAGACGCCTGGACACACTGCGTTTGAAAGACTGGAGATCATACAAAGCAGGAAATACAGACAGAGGGAGACAGTTCCAGAGTTGACCTGTTGGATAAATGAAGGACTTGGAGTAATGGTTAACTCTTGCATTAGAGAGCTGGACAGAAAAGGGATGAGAGTTTGCTGCTAGACGAGTGTGTTAGTTGTGCAGGTATTGGTTAACGAGTGTAGGGGATAAAACAAATCCTTGGGGGATGCTGTTTGTGATGTTTCTGATGTTTGATGACTGACCAGTAAATGTTACAGTTGAACATCTGCCTGCTAAATTGTTTGCCACTATCTGTTTGTGTCATTGTGCATGTTTATGTTGAATATGTTGTTTGTGAGGTTGTGGCAGGGGATGGCATCAAAAGCTTTGCAACTGTCTAGTGGGACTAGGAGTGTTCTGTGTTGTGGCCTAGATGAATTGATGCCACCAAGAACTTTCTGTGTAAAGTCTGTAATAAGAGTGTTTGTGGATGATAGCGGCCTAAAATCATGTTGTGATGGGGCTAGAGGGATGTGAGGTGTAACTAGCTGTAATACCAGTTGTTCACTGACTTTGGAGGGGGTGCAGAGGAGTGTGATGGGGCGGTGTGAGGAAGGTAACGTGGGGTCTTTGTTGGGTTTGGGGATAGTGATGATAGTGCCATGTTTCCAGATGTTCGGTATTACATTGTGTGAGTAGCTGTGGTATGATATATTGGTGAGTGATTGTATGCCTCGTGGTCCAAGGTGTTTCAGGTGTATGTTGCTTATGTTGTCTGGTCCACAGGCAGATGAGTGCCTAAGGTTGCTAATGATGTGCTTCGTCTGGTTGTGATTGAAAAGTGCGAAGTCTGGGTCTGTGGGGAACTGTCTCTTGCATTGGATGACACGTAGATCGTCGCGATGGGGGTTTAGACGGCTGACATGTGAAAAGTGATTGATGAGAGTGTTTGATTGTTGTGTGTTTGAGGGTATGGCGTCTGTTGTTGTGATGGTAGTATGTGATTGCGTAGTGCTTTGGAGAGTGTGATGCTGTTTAGTCTTTTATACAGTTTTCTGGTGTTTGTTTTGTGATCAAGTGTTTGGAGATAATTATTACAATTTAGTGTTTGCTGTTCTGATATTTTATTGTTTATTTGCGTGTTGACTTCTTGTGTTTGTTATACGGTGTCTTGTGTATGTGGGGTTGAGGAGTGTTGCAGTGTGTAGTGTTGACTGATGAGGCCTCGAATTTTTTGTGCGAAGTTTCGGTTGTGTCTCTTTCTGTTGCCTCAAGGGATGTGTCTTTTATCTACATTTTCATTAATTATATTGAAAGTGTGCACAACGGTGTTGATGTTTGTGATGGATGTACTGTTTAATGTTTCAAACTGTTGTTCTGTTTCAGTTGTGAAGGCCTCCCAGTTGGCCCTCTTATAACTTGTGTATGTGTGTCTGTGGCCATCTGGGGCAATTCTGGTTTGGTAGTGATGATGATTGAGAGGTGGTCAGATCCAAGGGTTCTGACCACTCTCCAGGATGTTGATGGGGCGAGGTTTGGGGAGCAAAAGGTGATGTCTGGGGATAATGGGAAGAAGAGGGCTTGGTGTGGGATATGGGTTTGTTCATGGAGATTGCTGAGGATGAAAAGATTATCTGTTTGGGATTGTAGTACCAGCCCTCTGTCTGTGTCAGTGTTGTTGACATGCCAGCCCGACGTCTTGACATTGAAATCATCACCCAGGATGATGTTGGGTATGTTAGTGATGTGGTGTATTTGAGAAGAGTAATTGTGTGGTACTGTGGGGGACGATTGAGGAGAAATGTATGTATGCACGGGGGGGAAATGGGGGTGTGTGTGGAGAGGGAGGGGGAGAAGTATGTGATGGAGATAAGAGTTGGAGTGAATTAGATTGGGGTGGAATGGGAGGGATTGGGGGATTGGACAGTGTGGGATGGATCGGTGGGTCAGGCTGAAGAGGTGTGGAGGAAGTAGGAGAGAGGTTGGTGGGGGGGTTAGTGCATGGGGGGAAGGAGCATAAGGAACAGGTCCAGGTGTTTGTGTAATATTCTCCAGATGCAAGCGTTGTGCAGGTGTAATAAATCCCAATCTTGCAGGAATTGCACTGAACTGAACCCTTTGCCTGTCGGCTGGAAGTCATAGGTTTTCAGCATGCTGGACATGTGTATTTGTTGATGGGTCCTGGATTGCTCCCAATGTCACCGGCTAGATGTCTTCGAGAAATGACAGCCGGGGAGTCATTGCTTGGTGTAGAAAAAACAGTGTTGTATGTGTTGTGTTGAGAGATGTGGTACTTGCACAGGCGACCAAAGCCACTCCTAGGTTCTCGGACACCGTAAGAGGCCGGGAGGGGGTTGCGGTGGTTTGGCCCCCATGTTGTCCTTGTCCTCCACTTCGACAGCCTCTGGGGGGTGGACCCACGGTGTAGACGCCACCGCTTTAGGTCCTCCGAGAGACAATTGACCGTATGTGTGTGAATTCAGACTGTTGTGATGGAACGAGTTTAATATCACTAGGCTGCAGTGGTAAAAGTTAGGCCTCTTCTTTGTTCTACACTAAACCGATACAGAGTGATGAACATAACTCTCCGTTCGCCTGTTTGTCTTGAGACTAATGAGAGGGAATTGCAGCCAATTTGCGACTATAACTGTCTTCAAATATTTCACGTTTTTGTTTGGAGAACATTTCCTTCGATTTTTTGTGTACAGTTAAACGATTTTATTAATTTCAGGAGAGATCCTTTCGGCTGAAGGTGTTTATTCATTGTGGTCAGCAGGGACCTGGCATGGAGGAATTATTCATGTGCTGTGATTATTTACATTAACTTTGTTGATTCTTCATTATAACTGTATGAATTGATAACTACAATTATACTGACAATTAAAAAACAAATTGTACGAATAGAGTCGAATTTGTTTCATTTCCGTACGTTATATATTTATGCTCTGCTAAGTTAAAACTAATTCATGAACTGATTTAATATAATTTCACAAAACACCTGGGTCTTCAAGTATAATTAATTATAATATAAATACATTTTAATCTTCCATTTAAAGTTATTGCCAATTATGTGAAATTATTGTGTGTAATAAAGACTGTTATAATATGCACCATGAAAACAGCAGCCATACTGGGGAAACATACTTACTACATTAGATAGTCAAACAAATTAACTGAAGGCCATTCTTAACCTCGTATGTTTAAGTATAAAATTTATTCCATAGAGACGACATCCTGCTCTGTAACTCGTGTTTCAAAATGACAATACTTTCAGTCATCACACTGTCACATTTCAATGAATGTCCTTTCCATTACAGTGGAACCTATACAACAGTCAAAGCATAACTTTGGCAGCCAGCATGCCAAAGATAATGTAAATAAAAGGCTAACATTATCAGCTACACGAATTGTCGTAGAAGATCGAAGATGTTAATCACCTTGAGAACGATGTCAGTGGGGTCACTGAGGTGGTGGAGGTAGTGGAGTAAGCAGGAGAGCAGAGAGGCAGCAGCGATGGTGGAAGCCAGGATGAGGCACCATGACATAACAGAGAAGGGGTACAAGATACTCCTCCATTTGGGTACGGGAGGCGGCACGTGAAGGAGAACCGCAAGGCCGATACGCCAGTAGGGATAAACGAAGTCGAAGTCACTGAAACTGTCCGTGGTAAGCATGAATGAACTGATCACTATGTCCTTATTATTATATATTATATCACCCAACATCCCATTCCAGGTTCCATTCTCCTTCATTCCCCATTCAACTGTGTCGAGGAGGGTGATTTTATGAGTGAAGTTGTATTTATCACCAATGACCTGAAGCGCGTCTGAGTTTCCGCCATTGCATTTACCGTCTTCTCCAAAGTACAAGTATGGTTCATCATAGCAGGAGACTGGTACCTTTAAAACCCGCCCACCAAAGTTCCTGAAACGATCAGGGAAGAGTGCGTGTCTGGTGTCGAATATCTCTGGGCTCCACACTCCCAAAGGTGCCCTAGTGCTTGTAGGTAAACTGGTGTAGGCGATGAAGCATTGACGTCCTACTTGTGGCTGCAGCAACAAGATGAACTCCGAGCGCTGGACGACAGGCTGAACAATTAGTGATGTGGTGTTGAGGTGTGGATTGAGACAAAAAAGGACGAGGTAACTGGGGTTCCAGTCTTTATTATCCGCCAGGAGGAGGAGGAAGGCGGTGGGGTCACGGTGGAAGATGATTATGGCGGTGAGATGGGACCCTTTTGTGTGGTGTGAGGGAGTGGAGGTGTGGAGGAGTGAGTGCTGGGTGGCGAGGAAGACGGGCGTGAGGGAGGCTCCAGCCACCGCCACCAACACCTGATTCACGTCAAGGAAATGCTGGCTGTGTTCATCACTTACCATCAGGAGGTCATGCCCGCTCAGTGGACCACTAACCAGTGACGACAGTGTCTGGGTAATCGAACTGTGACCATCTGTGTGGGAAAAGAGGTGACACACTGTATCTCGAATTCCTACCCAACAAGCTTTGATTTATGGTTACCACTCGAAAGTTTGCCAGGACAAAAATGGAGACAAAAATTAAAGTAAATCAACCATAAACTTTTCAGAAAAACTGGATATAAATAACCTGACCTTTCCAAACTTTAAACAGAATAAAAAAAAAAAAACACGTTGGCGTCCGCAATTCTTAGAACGAATTTTCTTAAGTCTATGTACAATATGACGAAGTCATTAGAAAATGTTAAACCAAATATGGATGTATGGATAATGCAGAGCCAAAGTGTTGCCTTAATGTGCCAGTTACCTACATGAAATATGCATCGTCTGAGATGGTTTGGCCATGTGGAGACGATGGAAAATGAGATGTTAACTATAATAATTGATGCGAATAACGTGGCAAGGGAAAGAGAGGAAGGGATCGGGTATATATATATATATATATATATATATATATATATATATATATATATATATATATATATATATATATATATATATATATATATATATATATATATATATATATATATATTGTTACAGAACTATCTATCTATCTATCTACTGTATATACCTAGGCTGCTTCCCCCAAGGAAAGGGAGGTATCCGAGACAGGACGACTCACTCTCCATTTACTCATCCATTCAAACACATTCATTCGCATCTTAGCCCCAAAGGGGAGAACGGACAGATCCTCACCGCATCACACCGCACAAGGGTCAACTGTGCAATGCAATCAGTGACATCCGCAGCAGGGCCCGACAGCAGAACTGGTTTACCCCTGCCACACCATAACAGACCCATCCCCTTACCCGCACCTGACCTGACTAGCTTATCAGACCAAATGTGGGAGAATATCCCCTCAGGGCTGCGTCATCACTTATTCATTCACAATTTCTCTCCATTTATTTCTGTCACGCACAGCCCCTCTTCCTTGCTCAACAGACATCCCTCTCGCATCCAGCGCTCTCTTCACATTGTCCATCCATCCTATTCGTGGTCTCCCTCTCAGCCTTACACCTCTCACATCAGATCTAGTTATCTTTTTCACCAATCGTTCATTATCCATTCTCTCCATATGCCCAAACCATTGCAACACCCTCTGCTCAACTCTACCAGCCATCTCCCGAACAACTACAGTTCTCCTTCGCACTTCATCATTTCGCACTCGATCCATACGCGTCACTCCACACATACTCCTCAGACATCTCATCTCCATTACATTCAAACTTTTCCTCTCTGCTACACCCACATTCCATGTTTCAGCCCCATATAATGCAGTCGGTACCACAACACCCTCATACAGCCTTCTCTTTACATCCATTCTAAGCGAACGACATTTAAAAACTTTTTTCATTCCTCCCAGCACCTTTCCTACTTCATTTATTCTAAACTTCACTTCTGCATCTATTCTTCCATCCACAGCAACATGTGACCCAAGATATTTAAAACAATCTACCTCCTCAAGCAACTCGCCATTCAAAACTATATTCATCCCCCTACCATTCTCTGTTACAGAACAGAGAAAGATAATGTACACTTTAAGTGAGAATACTAAAAATTACTACTGTCCCAGAAAGTTCCAGGTTCAAAACAAAAGAGTTAGGTAAAATTACAAGTTAAAGTTTAATGCTCAAACTAACAACAAAACATTCAGGACTCATAAGGATAATGTAATGGCAAAAAACAGGTTAAATACAGGGTTAACTGCAATAGCCTCTATTAACACGAAAATAGCAAGAGTAAATTTATCTAAGTGAGCCCTGATAAAATGAGAAAACCGGCTAATGCTCAGTGAATGCAAGATATATTATTATAGATACAAAATATTATTAATAATGGCTGACACCCAAAACACATGAATCACAAAAACCTTACTAGGCCTAAGAATTAACACCTTATGCTACACAGTACGAATTACAAGAAAAAATGCAATAACAGTTATACTCAAATTACACAGCTGCTAGATGGTTGGAGACTTCCTGAGCACTCACAATAATAACAACTGTACAGGGGAGGACAGAGATATGAACAAAATGAGGAGTAGATCTAAGTGGCAATTAATGCAGAGACTGAGCTCATTATACAGGGGCTGGCAGAGCTTGATACAACTTGTAAGAAGGATGCGCAAATGAAGCCATAGGGGACAAAGAGTTGACAATCCTGCTCTGAACAACAGAAAGAACGACTTACTCTACTATAAGGGTAGAAGGGGGAAGTGAGGTAGAACACGCTCGTGATCAAACATGCAGGATACTGTGCGTTAGAATTACACAAAGGATGATGAAATCATAGGCTATGTAACACCTCCCCACAAAGAAAAAAGAAATTTACAAAGGAAATTTCTTATTACTCTAAAACAATCTGTCTAAAGTCTAGATAAGCAATCTGCAATAACCTTTTCTTTCCCCTTGATATGTTGTATGTCTAATGAATACTCCTGAAGAAGTAGACTCCATCTTGTCAATCTCTGATTTTTATCTTTAAACTTACTAAGGAATTTCAGTGGGTTATGATCGGTATAAATGACTATGGGGTCAAAACCAGAGCACAAGTAAAATGAAAAATGCTGTAAACCCAAAATCAAGGCCAAAAGCTCTTTCTCAATTGTTGAATAGTTCTTTTGAGGTGGAGTGAACTTCTTACTGTAATAAGATACAGGGTGCTCAATACCCTGATCATCCTCTTGCAGCAAAACAGCCCCAGCTCCTGTATCACTTGCGTCAACAGCCATCTTAAAAGGCTTAGCAAAATTTGGAGTAGCGAGCACTGGCTGACTTAATAGGATAGCTTCAAGTTTGGTGAAAGAGGATTCACAGTTATCGGTCCAGACAAATTTAACTCCCTTTTTCAGTAGGTCTGTAAGTGGTGACACAAGAATTGAAAAGTTAAGAACAAATCTCCTGTAATAACCTACCATTCCCAAAAATCTTTGTAGCTCTTTCCTACTTTTAGGTCTGGGAAAATCACTTATAACCTGAACCTTAGCTCCTGGTGGTGCAACATGTCCATCACCAATTACGTACCCAAGGTACTGAACTTTAGCTTGACCAAACTCACACTTTGATAAATTAGCTACAAGATTAGCCTGAACCAAACGCTCAAGAAATTTACTGACATGGCATAGGTGATCTTTCCAGTTGTCACTGAAGATTAATACCTCATCAATATAAACAACACACCCTGCCAAACCCTCTGTTATTCGTACAACATTCATGAGCTTCTGAAATGTGGCTGGTGCATTCTTCATACCATATGGCATTACAGAACATGCAAAAGTCTTTCCTAGTGTTACAAAACATGAGATCTCCCTAGCACGTTCAGTCATAGGTACTTGCCAGTATCCCTTTAACAAATCAAACTTATGTACCTAGCCTTTTCGATCTTGTCTATGCAATCTTCCACGCGAGGGAGAGGGTAAGTGTCTGTTTTGGTTATCTGATTAACACATCTGTAGTCGATGCAAAGCCGCTGTGACCCACCTGGCTTAGGGACTAGAGTGACAGGGGAACTCCACTCGCTCTGACAGGGCTCAATCATCTTGTGGTCCAACAGGTAGCCAAGCTCCTTCTGGATGAGAGGAACTTTCACTGGGTTCACACGGTAAGGAGGCAATTTAATTGGCTTTGTGTCTCCAATATCGACATCATGCATCAACACAGTGGTTCTTCCTGGAGTGGCACGAAACACTTGCGGGTACTCCTGCAGTAATGCCGAAAACTCCTGCCTTTCCTCGGGAGGTAGATGAGAAAGCTTAGTCTGGAGATCATTCATGATATCAGGATTCTTCCCCAAACTATCACTCAGGCTCATGCTGCATGGGAGAACTTCACTTGCAGACTCGGGTGGAACAGCTACAGTGCAGACTGGATTATTTTCGTCCCGCCTGTGATATAACTTTAGCATGTTGATGTGACAAAGTTGCTTGTTCTTTCTACGATCTGGTGTGGCGATGACATACTTGACATCACTGAGTTTCTTCTCCACGAAATAAGGACCACTAAACTTGGCTTGAAGAGGTTGCCCATGCACCGGTAACAGAATCAAAACCTGATCTCCTGGCTGAAAGTGGCGTAACCTGGACTTCTTATCATACCAAGTCTTCATCTTCTCCTGAGCAGCTCCTAAATTCTCTCTCGCCAGCTGTAAAGCAGTGGACAGCCGTTCTTTGAACTTCATCACATACTCCAGCAGGTTGACGTCATCTTCCTCCGACAGCCAGCATTCCTTGAGTAGCTTAAGGGGTCCTCTTACTTCATGGCCAAACAGTAATTCAAAGGGTGAGAAGCCCAGTGATTCATTTGGAGATTCTCTTGCGGCAAATACAACGAATGGAAGACCTTTATCCCAGTCTTTCTGATGTTCCAAACAGTATTTCTTGAGCATCGATTTGAGTGTTTGATGATATCTCTCCAACGCTCCTTGGGTCTGGGGATGGTAAGCTGAAGACGTGATCTGGGTGATGCCCAACTCTTTCTGAGACTGCTTGAAAAACATTTGACATGAAATTACTTCCCCGGTCTGACTGTACCTCCTTGGGCAGACCAAACTTTGTGAAGAACCCTAGCATTTCCTTAACCACGTTCTTTGCTGAGATATTTCTAAGTGGAATGGCTTCAGGATAACGAGTAGCCATATCAATCAGGGTCAACACTTAAGAAAATCCTGAAGAAGTCTTAGGAAGAGGGCCCACAATATCCAACAACACATGGGTGAATGGCGCCTCAAAAGGAGGAATGGGAACTAGAGGTGCAACCTTTTCGGTCTGATTACACTTCCCCACAACTTGACAGGTGTGACAAGACTTACAATACCAGGAAACATCCCTGAAGATACCTGGCCAGTAGAAGTGTTTCAAAATGCGTGCCACAGTCTTCCTCACTCCAAGGTGTCCTGCCAAACTGGAATCATGAGCCACTCTAATGATATCCTGCCTACAAACACGAGGGATGACAACTTGATGCACAACCTCCCATTCACAGTCGGCTGATGCTGTTGGGGGTCTTCACTTTCTCACAAGTACTACTGACTTTATATAATAACAAGTAGAGGCACCAGCTGACTCTTCCTCACTGCAAGCAGAGTTAGCTAGACCTTTCAACTCAGGGTCAGCAACCTGCAACTCAACCAACTCTTGACGAGACAAATTATCAACACTACGGGGTACTGCCTCATCTGGTGAGTGGTCCAAATTAGCAAGAAAAGTGTCAGCTAGGATAACATCATCATCATCATTATCCTCTAAGTCATCAGTAACTTTAGACTTAGCCCTAGTGACAGCACATGCAGAGAACACATCAGGGACATCACAATCCTGGGTCGCAGCCACTGGCTCACTAGACAACTGAGGAGCTGGAGGACACACTTGACTTCCACCAATATCATTTCCAAGTAAGAAAGTTACACCTGACATTGGGAGTGTCTCAACCAACCCAACCATAATGGAACCATTAACAAAACCAGACTCTAAATTCACTCTGCACAGAGGGACAGAGAAGTAATTATTCCCTACACCTTGTAAGATTACAGTTTCATCAGAGGAATTAACATTAGAGCCTAGAACACTGGTCAGCATAAGGGATTGGCAAGCACCTGTATCACGATATATTGTAACTGATTTCCTGTCATTACTGTCCAGAGGACTGACAAAACCATCAGACAGGCAATTAGCACATGAACTCTTGAGAGTGTCACCCACGTTACTGCTCAAAAGAGGAGCTCCATCATGAGAATTTAATTTACCCCTCAAAGCAGGTTCAGTTAACTCAGTTAAAGAATTCTAGGAACTCTCAAGGGTGGACACTAGACCAACTGACTGAATATTTAAAGACTCCTTTTTGTTCACATCACGCTGTCTCCTGAAACATTTCTCCGTAGTATGACCAAGCTTACTACAATAAGTACATTTACTTTTCTGAAATCTAGAGGTGGAGCTGGTATTTACTTCCTGAGAAACATCATCTTTATTCTCTTTCCTGTTACCTGTACCCTGAGTAGAGGCAACATACTTACTCTCAGCTTTCCTTTTTTCTCTAGATATCTCTTGTGAGTGAGAACATATTCATCAGCTAAAACTGCAGCATCAGACAAATTATCTATTCTTCTCTCATCAAGATATAGGCTTACATCATTATTAATACACCTTTTGAAGTCCTCCAGCAAAATCATCTGCTTAAATTTGTCAAAACCAGAATCCACATTCTTAGAATTTAACCACTGCTCTAAAAGATCTTCTTTGATTTTTGCATACTCAACATGGGATTGCTTATCTTGCTTATAAGTTGTCCTAAATTTTACTCTATAGGCTTCAGGAACAAGCTCATAGGCCTTAAGAATCAAGCTCTTAACTACATCTTAATTATCAGATTGATCCTGAGGCAAAGATGCATAAGTTACTTGAGCTTTACCGGTGAGAACAGTTTGAAGGAGTACTGGCCAATACTTTTTGGGCCAATTAAAACCTGTAGCTACCCTCTCAATCAACTGAAAATACTTTGTTAAATCAGATTCATTAAAAGGAGGGACAAGTTTAACATTTTTAGCCACATCAAAATCATCAGAGCTAGATGATCCAGTTCCACCTTGTTTCATGCGATACTCATGGTCTGCCTGAATCCTAGATAGTTCAATTTGTGCCTGAGCCTGTATCTGTGCCTCCTGAATATGAGCCTGAGACTCTGCCTCCTTAGCCTGAGACTCAGCCTCCTTAGCACGTGCCTGAAACTCAGCCTCCTGAATACGAGCCTGAGACTCCGCCTCCTTAGCCTGAGACTCAGCCTCCTTAGCACGTGCCTGAAACTCAGCCTCCTTAACACGAGCCTCCTGCAGAGCTAGCTGTAACTTAGCTATTTCAATCTGCGTTTGCTCATCTGGAGGAGTTACATTAAACAAGCTTTTATTAATCATGCCAACAATTTGATCTTTAGAATGATGAGACTGAACTGCAATTCCCAATTGTTGAGCAACAAGCTTAACTTCATTCTTTGTTCTGTTTTCTACATCACACACTGTTTGCACATTTGACAAAAAATCTTTGGCTTCATCAAGCGTAGTAATAGTAGACATCATGAATAAATCAGTCACAAAATATCAAGCAATATCCTTATGACAATATCCTGAATATCCTGATATGAGGTCGCCAATTTTATGTTACGGAACAGAGAAAACTGTCCCGCAAAGTTCCAGGTTCAAAACAAAAGAGTTAGGTAAAATTACAAGTTAAAGTTTAATGCTCAAACTAACAACAAAACATTCAGGACTCATAAGGATAATGTAATGGCAAAAAATAGATTAAATATATGGTTAACTGCAATAGCCTCTATTAACACGAAATTAGCAAGAGTAAATTTATCTAAGTCAGCCCTGATAAAATGAGAAAACCGGCTAATGCTCAGTGAATGCAAGATATATTATTACAGATACAAAATATTATTAATAATGGCTGAAACCCAAAACACATGAATCACAAAAACCTTACTAGGCCTAAGAATTAACACCTTATGCTACACAGTACAAGAAAAAGTGCAATAACAGTTATACTCAAATTACACAGCTGCTAGATGGTTGGAGACTTCCTGAACACTCACAATAATAACAATTGTACAGGGGAGGACAGAGATGTGAACAAAATGAGGAGTAGATCTAAGTGGCAATTAATGCAGAGACTGAGCTCATTATATAGGGGCTGGCAGAGCTTGATACAACTTGTAAGAAGGACACGCAAATGAAGCCATAGGGGACAAAGAGTTTACAATCCTGCTCTGAACAACAGGAAGAACGACTTACTTTACCATAAGGGTAAAAGGGGGGAGTGAGGTAGAACACGCTCGTGATCAAACATGCAGCATACTGTACGTTAGAATTACACAAAGGATGATGAAATCATAGGCTATGTAACAATATATATATATATATATATATATATATATATATATATATATATATATATATATATATATATATATATATATATATATACATATGTGTGTGTGTGTGTGTGTGTGTGTGGAAATGTAGAAGTGAAAGCGGAGAGATCTGTGATAGTGTGAAGGGTGTAGGTGGGAGATTCTTAACTTTTGGGGATGAAGTAAGGACCAGATGGAAAGACTATTTTGAAGGCCTGATGAATGGGAATAGAAAGCGCAGAGCGGCTGTAAATATGATGGGTTTTGGAGGTGTGCAGAGAAGGAATGCAGTACCAGGAGACATGACACTCGCACAGGTGAAGAGTGCTGTGAAGCGGCTGAAAAATGGGAAAGCAGCTGGGGCTGATGAGGTGTATGCAGAGATACACTAAGTGTGGCAGAGAGAGTGGAATGAAGTGCTTGTTGGAGATATGTAAGAAGGCATGGATGAGTGAAACTGTGCCTGCAGAGTGGATAAGGCAGTAATTGTGCCATTGCAGCCAGGAGTTGTCAGTCCCCCTCGTTCAGCCAACCCGTGTATGTGGCAGTGTCGCATTCACGAGCAAGAAGTTGCCTTCGATGCATTTCTGTCGAAAAATATCCCATCAGCTTTGGGCTTGTACTAATGGATAAAGCAATAGTAATATTTACTTTGAAGGTTTGTGTCTGATAACACGAATATATCACATTTATTATTTAGTAACTATTTTTTCTCAAACAATGCCAAGCAGGTTACTTAAATATGTTTCTTTGATTTCACTCCTGGACTTCCTTTACTGTACATTTGAATCAGCGGACACAAAGAGTGAACAAGTTCGAAACATTCATTTGTTAGAGGGAGAGAGAGAGAGAGAGAGAGAGATAATGGAGAAATGAATTCCCCGGGCTAGGCAATTAAGGCCATATAGCCCTGCTGGGGTTACAGAAGGGAGCTACCCCTCCCGGCAACGGTAGCCCGGGCGAGGCTCGGACTTGCGACCTCCCGATCACAAGTTCAGCGCGCTACCACTGTGCTACCACGCCCCCCAGAGAGAGAGAGAGAGAGAGTGTGTATGGTGGGTGTCTGCGAATTTTGGAGAATGAGGTGGAGGCAGACTGGCGCAGCGAAATGCAAGGGATGAGAAACCCTGGATTCCTGTGCTCCATTGAAAACGGACCATAGTATGAATATTTCTTCCATCTTGCTTTGTGATAAACGTTTTTTTGTTTTGTTTTTTAAGGATTGCCATAGGAGGAATAATGAATTAGGGGATAAATGCTGTTGATTTAACAAAAAGCTGTAATTAAGAAAGTAATTTTCCTCTGTCCAAAGAGGGATATCCAGTTAATGAGAAAAATACTCATGAGTATGCTAAAAATCCCCAAGTGCTAACTACCATAGAAAAAAAAAAAGCGAACATAAGGCATTTAACAGAAGTTACGCGGCCTGCTTAATAATTTGACAAAGTCAACTGGCGTTTCCCAGAATAAAACCCATCTTTCATTTTGTCCGACGGTGTCTTAAATGACTTTGTAGCTTCTTGTCGTGGAGTTTTGTAGATTAGTTATATATATATTGAACTTGTGGACGAGCGGTTGTTATACTTGAGTACCTTTGTAAGTAGAAAATCTTCGTTCCCTTTTGTCAAGCAATGACAGGAGAGGTAAAGAATAGTATGGGACTATTTTTATTTGTCTTGGAAATATTAACAAAGTCTCTCACACGAGCGAAGTATAGAGTCCCGCTAGCTACCTCCCTGTCTCGCTCTCCTTTCTCTCTCCCTCTTTCCTCTTGCCCATGTTGCTAGGCTCCTTCTCCCTACTACCTGTCGGTTCTGTGGCCTGTCTCCTTCTGCCTTCTGCTTCCTAAATTCTGGTGAAGCAGGGGTCATGTCACGTGTGTTACACTGTGGATGGAAAGTTCTAGAAGCCTGTGTGTGAGTATGTGTGTATGTGTGTGTATGGTCACGAGGCGCTGTCGTGTGCCTTTAAAGCATTCCTTGAGTTAAGAGTGTGTAAGCATGTTTAGCATTGCTCGATTCTCGCAGACACAATACCTTCTCATCCTCTGATTTCATGCTTCTATCTGTCTCTCTATCTATCTATTTACCTATTTATCTATTATGATTTGTAATTATAATATGGAGTCCTAACAACGAGACGTTATCCTGAGATAAATAAACTCCTTCGTCATCAGCCAAAGGAAAAATTCCCTGTTTAGCTCGAGCATGTTATTTACTCGTATCGCATAAAATCATGTGTATGTAGCCAGAATGAAGCCCATTATCTACGGCCTGGCAAACTCCCTGTAAAGAGTACAATTTTCTACCGACTAAGTTAGTCGGTGAGACTCATCTTGTAAGGAAATCCACCCCACCTCTGTGTGTGTGTGTGTGTGTGTGTGTGTGTGTGTGTGTGTGTGTGTTGAATTGTGAGTCATAGGACTTGTGGAGCACGGTATGCGGGTTGGCAGGTTGGTGGCTGACTGGGTGGGTGGATTGGTTAGTGTAGGCTGGTGGTTTTACACGCGGATTAGGTGGGCGAGAGGGGGGGGAAAGGGTTGTTGGGCTGGTTAAGTGGGGTGGAGTGGGGTTCATGCATTAAGTGGAGTGGGTGGTGGGGCTACTTGTAGGATAACGCAAAAGGCGGGTTTATGTCGTCCTACTTTTGAGACATACTGTACTGAGTAAGGTTGTGGGTATGTGCATTGATGGGTGGGTGTGTAGGTGGATGGACAGATTGTGGGAAAACAGGCCTCTGGGATTAGCTTACTTCAGTGAATACGTTCGAGTTGGGAATAGATCAGTGTGTGAAAATTGGTCCACAGGGGAGATTATTCTGGAATGATGTTGAAGTAGGTGTATATATCCAGTGGGTTACAACAGGTCCATAGTGCAATACGTCTGTTGGTTAAGAGGTCTGTGTTTCAACTGCAAGCATCAATGGGTGATATAACCACGTCGGATAACAGGTTTATGGGGAATATAGGTTCATCGTGAAAATGTATCCATGAGTATACGTCCATGTAGGAAACCTGTATCCATGTAGAGGTTCAAGGTTGACAGAAAAATTGGTCCGTGGGGAGAAAATGCATCAATGGGGAAAACTAGTTCATGGGAAAACAGGTTTACATAGAAAAGTAGGCGTCTCTGACAAAAAAATAATAATAATAATAATAAGGAGAATAGGTCCATGGGGGATTTTGTTCCGAGTGGTGAAAATATCCATTGATAAAAATATTCCTGGGGTGAAAAAAAGTCCAACAGGACATAAACGCACTGCAAACATACATGGAGATATTTACAATAAATGGGACTTACAATATCCAACTTTTAACAGCGACCGTTGCCTGGAATTAGGCTTACCACTGCACACCTTGGACCAAACAACCATTAGCCACACCCTATTACCACTTCGTCATCCAGTTATTATATTTCATAATTTACCTTCATTTAGTCATTTAGGCATAGAAAGCCAACCGAAACGATGGAAAAATCCCTGTTTAACTGTGCTGAGCACCTCATTTCTCCACCTCATTCCTCTAAAATTCCCAGGCACCCACTACTCTCTCTCTCTCTTTCTCTCTCTCTCTCTCTCTCTCTCTCTCTCTCTCTCTCTCTCTCTCTCTCTCTCTCTCTCTCTCTCTCTCTCTCTCTCCTGGTAACAAGTGAATGCTTCGAACTTGTTCACTCTGTGTTCGCTGGTTCAAACCTACAGAAAGTCGTGGAATGGAACCAAATATACATATCTGTCACTTGCTTGGCTCTGTAAGAGAAACAAGTTATTAAGTAATCAGTATGATATATTCGTGTTATCAGAGTCAAACCTTCAAAGTAAATACTACTGTTGCTTTATCCTTTTTTACAAGCCCAAACCTGAAGGGATATTTTTCGACAGAAATGCATCAAAGTCAACTTCTGCGCTCGTGAATGCGACGCTGCCACATACACGGGTTGGCTGGACGAGGGTGGCTAGTAACTCCTGGCCCCAATAATACCCCTGAATAAAAATTAGGTGAGCGGAGTGAGTGCAAGAATTATCGTGGCATAAGTTTGTTGAGTGTAGTAGGGAAGGTATGTAGAAGAAATATTATAGAGAAAGTAAGAGAGATATCATCAGTCCTAGTGAGTGATGAACAGGGGGGTTTTAGGAGTGGCAGAGGATGCGTGGATCAAATATTTGCAGTGAGACAGATAGCAGAGAACGCTTGTGAGAAAGACCATAAGGTGTTTATGGCATTCATGGATCTGGAAAAAGCATACGACAAAGTGGACAGAGGACTGTGGAAAGTTTTGCGCATGTACGGTGTAGATGGCAACAAGCTAGGTGCCGTCATGAGTTTCTATGATTAAAGTGAAGCATGTGTTAGGGTTTATGGGCATCTAGGTGAATGGTTCACAATCGGTGTGGGCATGCGATAAGGTTGTGTGATGTCCCCATTGTCATTCAATATATGTGTATGGATGGGATGATGAGAGTAGTAAAAACACGAGTAATAGAGAGATGGATGGCATTGGTAATGAATGGCGATGGATGGAATATTCAAATCTGTTGTATGCTGATAATGCACTACTGTTTGCAAGTACCAGATAAGAACTTGGTAGGCTAGTGGAGAGTTTTGCTAATGTCTGTGAGCGTTGTGCCTTGAGAGAAAATGTAGAAAAGAGTAAAATGATGGTTATTGAGAGAGAAGGTGACTCCCAGTGCAATATTACAGTGAATGGAGAGAGACTGGAATTAGTGAGAGAGTTCAAATGACAGAAAAGAGAGGAAAATGTGCAAAGGAAGTTGAAAGTAGAGTGACACAGGGAAGAAAGGTGGCTGGTGCAGTGAAGGCCTTGATAAGAAACAGAGGTTTGAGTGTTGCAGTTGCGCGAGGCTTACATGAGGGAGTGTTAGTGTCAACTTTAACAGATAGATGTGGGACTATGGTGTGGCATGAAAATGAAAAGTCAAGAGTAAGAGCAGTGGAGATGGGACTGCTGAGGAATGTATGTGGAGGACAGAGGGTGGATAGGATACGAAATAATGTGATTCGTGAATTATGTGCAGTGAGGAAGTCTGTGGACAAAAGAATTGAAGAGAGTGTACTGAGATGGTATGGTCGTGTGGAGAGACTGGATAACAATAGAGTGGTGAAAAAGATATATTTGAGCGAAGTTGAAGGAGGGAGGAGGCGAGGTAGGCCAAGGAGAAGGTGGAGAGATATGGTGGATGAGTGTGTCAGGAGGAGAGGTTTGGAAGTCGGTGAGGTTAGGGAACTGACAAGAGATTGAGCTGACTGGATGAATGTTGTGAGAAGTGCATAATCAGGGATTTGGAACCCCTTTTTAACGTGGCAGCATCCGGATTGACTCAATCTGATACGTTCATGTGAGGCTACAGAAGGAGATGAATGTTTTTGCCATATCCGATGGAGCCAGAAATTCCGGGGGCTTGAATGCTGAGTGAATGGAAGTGTGTCAAATTGGACTTGGCAAATTTGGGTTATCTGGACATTGCTACTTCTCACACTGCCCTAGTGTGGTAAAGGAGGTCCGGATGATGATGATGATGATGATGATGTGTATATATAATATATCTAGATATATAGATATAGATAGATATAGATATAGATAAAGATATAGATATAGATAGATAGAGATAGAGATAGAAATAGATATATAGATATAGATATAGATATATATATAGATATATATTGATAGATATAGATATATATATAGATATATATATATATATATATATATATATATATATATATACACGAGTATATATATATATATATATATATATATATATATATATATATATATATATATATAAATCTATATTTATCTATATATATATAAATCTATATATATCTATATTTATATATATCTATATCTATATATATCTCTATATATATCTATATCTATATATATCTATATATATATATATATATATACATATATATATACATATATATATATATATATATTGTTACGGAACAGAGAAAGATAACGTACACTTTAAGTGAGAATGCTAAAAATCACTACTGTCCCGTAAAGTTCCAGGTTCAAAACAAAAGAGTTAGGTAAAATTACAAGTTAAAGTTTAATGCTTAAATTAACAACAAAACATTCAGGACTCATAAGAATAATGTAATGGCAAATAAACAGGTTAAATATATGGTTAACTGCAATAGCCTCTATTAACACGAAATTAGCAAGAGTAAATTTATCTAAGTCAGCCCTGATAAAATGAGATACCAGATAATACTCAGTGAATGCCAGATAAATAATTACAGATACAAACTATTATCAAAAATGACTGACATAAAGAACCCCACACGAATTACAAAAACTTCACTAGGCCTACAAATTAAACTTATGCTATACAGTACAAGAAAAAATACAACAGTTATACTCAAATTACACACAGCTGCTAGATGGTTGGAGACTTCTTGAGCACTCACAATAATAATATCTGTACAGGGGAGGACAGAGATGTGAACAAAATGAGGAGCAGATCTAAGTGGCAATGATGCAGAGACTGAGCTCATTATATAGGAGCCAGCAGAGCTTGATACAACTTGTAATAAGGACGCGCAAATGAAGCGATGGGGACAAACGGTCGACAATCCCGCACTGAATAACAGAAAGAACGACTTACTCTACTATAACGGTAGAAGGGGGGGACTGAGGCAGAACACGCTCGTGATCAAACATGCAGCATACTGTGCGTTAAAATTACACAAAAGATGATGAAATCATAGGCTATGTAACACCTCCCCACAAAGAAAAAAGAAATTTACAAAGGAAATTTCTTATTACTCTAAAACAATCTGTACATGGCATTACAGAACATGCAAATGTCTTTCCTAATGTTACAAAACATGAGATCTCCCTAGCACGTTCAGTCATAGGTACTTGCCAGTATCCCTTTAACAAATCAAACTTACTTATGTACCTAGCCTTTCCGATCTTGTCTATGCAATCTTCCACACGAGGGAGAGGGTAAGTGTCTGTTTTGGTTATCTGATTAACACGTCTGTAGTCGATGCAAAGCCTCTGTGACCCGCCTGGCTTAGGGACTAGAGTGACAGGAGAACTCCACTCGCTCTGACAGGGCTCAATCATCTTGTGGTCCAGCAGGTAACCAAGCTCCTTCTCGATGAGAGGAACTTTCACTGGGTTCACACGGTAAGGAGGCAATTTAATTGGCTTTGCGTCTCCAACATCGACATCATGCATCAACACAGTGGTTCTTCCTGGAGTAGCACGGAACACTTGCGGGTACTCCTGCAGTAATGCCGAAAACTCCTGCCTTTCCTTGGGAGGTAGATGAGAAAGCTTAGTCTGGAGATCATTCATGATATCAGGATTCTTCCCCAAACTATCACTCAGGCTCATGCTGCATGGGAGAACTTCACTTGTAGACTCGGGTGGAACAGCTACAGTGCAGACTGGATTATTTTCGTCCCGCCTGTGATATAACTTTAGCATGTTGATGTGACATAGTTGCTTGCTCTTTCTACGATCTGGCGTGGCGATGACATAGTTGACATCACTGAGTTTCTTCTCCACGAAATAAGGACCACTAAACTTGGCTTGAAGAGGTTGCCCATGAACTGGTAGCAGAATCAAAACCTGATCTCCTGGCTGAAAGTGGCGTAACCTGGACTTCTTATCATACCAAGTCTTTATCTTCTCCTGAGCAGCTCCTAAATTCTCTCTCGCCAGCTGTAAAGCAGTGGACAGCCGTTCTTTGAACTTCATCACATACTCCAGCAGGTTGACGTCATCTTCCTCCGACAGCCAGCATTCCTTGAGTAACTTAAGGGGTCCTCTTACTTCATGGCCAAACAGTAGTTCAAAAGGTGAGAAGCCCAGTGATTCATTTGGAGATTCTCTTGCAGCAAACACAACGAATGGAAGACCTTTATCCCAGTCTTTCTGATGTTCCAAACAGTATTTCTTGAGCATCGATTTGAGTGTTTGATGATATCTCTCCAACGCTCCTTGGGTCTGGGGATGGTAAGCTGAAGACGTGATCTGGGTGATGCCCAACTCTTTCAGAGACTGCTTGAAAACGTTTGACATGAAATTACTTCCCCGGTCTGACTGTACCTCCTTGGGCAGACCAAACTTTGTGAAGAACCCTAGCATTTCCTTAACCACGTTCTTTGCTGAGATGTTTCTAAGTGGAATGGCTTCAGGATAACGAGTAGCCATATCAATCATGGTCAACACATAAGAAAATCCTGAAGAAGTCTTAGGAAGAGGGCCCACAATATCCACCAACACACGGGTGAAAGGCGCCTCAAAAGGAGGAATGGGAACTAGAGGTGCAACCTTTTCGGTCTGATTACACTTCCCCACAACTTGACAGGTGTGACAAGACTTACAATACCAGGAAACATCCCTGAAGATACCTGGCCAGTAGAAGTGTTTCAAAACGCGTGCCACAGTCTTCCTCACTCCAAGGTGTCCTGCCAAACTGGAATCATGAGCCACTCGAATGATATCCTGCCTACAAACACGAGGGATGACAACTTGATGTACAACCTCCCATTCACAGTCGGCTGATGCTGTTGGGGGTCTCCACTTCCTCATAAGTACTCCTGACTTTACATAATAACAAGTAGAAGCACCGGCTGACTCTTCTTCACTGTAAGCAGAGTTAGCTAGACCTTTCAACTCAGAGTCAGCAACCTGCAACTCAACCAACTCTTGACGAGACAAATTATCAACACTACGGGGTACTGCCTCATCTGGTGAGTGGTCCAAATTAGCAAGAAAAGTGTCAGCTAGGATAACATCATCATCATCATTATCCTCTAAATCACCAGTAACTTTAGACTTAGCCCTAGTGACAGCACATGCAGGGAACACATCAGGGACATCACAATCCTGGGACGCAGCCACTGGCTCACTAGACAAATGAGGAGCTGGACACACTTGACTTCCACCAATATCATTTCCAAGTAAGAAAGTTACACCTGACATTGGGAGTGTCTCAACCAACCCAACCATAACAGAACCATTAACAAAACTAGACTCTAAATTCACTCTGCACAGAGGGACAGAGAAGTAATTATTCCCTACACCTTGTAAGATTACAGTTTCATCAGAGGAATTAACATTAGAGCCTAGAACACTGGTCAGCATAAGGGATTGGCAAGCACCTGTATCACGATATATTTTAACTGATTTCCTGTCATTACTGTCCAGAGGACTGACAAAACCATCAGACAGGAAAATAGCACATGAACTCTTGAGAGTGTCACCCACGTTACTGCTCAAAAGAGGAGCTCCATCATGAGAATTTAAGTTACCCCTCAAAGCAGGTTCAGTTAACTCAGTTAAAGAATTCTGGGAACTCTCAAGAGTGGACACTAGACCAATTGACTGAATATTTAAAGACTCCTTTTTGTTCACATCACGCTGTCTCCTGAAACATCTCTCCGTAGTATGACCAAGCTTACTACAATAAGTACATTTACTTTTCTGAAATCTAGAGGTGAAGCTGGTATTTACTTCCTGAGAAACATCATCCTTATTCTCTTTCCTGTTACCTGTACTCTGAGTAGAGGCAACGTACTTACTCTCAGCTTTCCCTTTTTCTCTAGAATATCTCTTGTGAGTGAGAACATACTCATCAGCTAAAACTGCAGCATCAGACAAATTATCTATTCTTTTCTCATCAAGATATAGGCTTACATCTTTACTAATACACCTTTTGAAGTCCTCCAGCAAAATCATCTGCTTAAATTTGTCAAAATCAGAATCCACATTCTTAGAATTTAACCATTGCTCTAACAGATCTTCTTTGATTTTTGCATACTCAACATGGGATTGCTTATCTTGCTTATAAGTTGTCCTAAATTTTACTCTATAGGCTTCAGGAACAAGCTCATAGGCCTTAAGAATCAAGCTCTTAACTACATCATAATTATCAGATTGATCCTGAGGCAAAGATGCGTAAGTTACTTGAGCTTTACCGGTGAGAACAGTTTGAAGGAGTACTGGCCAATACTCCTTAGGCCAATTAAAACCTGTAGCTACCCTCTCAAACAACTGAAAATACTTTGTTAAATCAGATTCATTAAAAGGAGGGACAAGTTTAACATTTTTAGCCACATCAGAATCATCAGAGCTAGATGATCCAGTTCCACCTTGTTTCATGCGATACTCATGGTCTGCCTGAATCCTGGCAAGTTCAATTTGTGCCTGAGCCTGTACCTCTGCCTCTTGAATACGAGCATTTGCCTCATTAACACGAGCCTCCTGCAGGGCTAGCTGTAACTTAGCTAATTCAATCTGCGTTTGCTCATTTGGAGGAGTTACATTAAACAAGCTTTCATTAATCATGTCAACAATCTGATCTTTAGAATGATGAGAGCGAACAACAATTCCCAATTGTTGAGCAACAATCTTAAGTTCATTCTTTGTTCTGTTTTCTATATCACACACTGTTTGCACATTTGACAAAAAATCCCTGGCTTCATCAAGTGTAGAAATAGTAGCCATCATGAATATATCACAGTCACAAAATATCAAACAATATCCTTATGATAATATCCTGAATATCCTGATATGACGTCGCCAAATTTATGTTACGGAACAGAGAAAGATAACGTACACTTTAAGTGAGAATGCTAAAAATCACTACTGTCCCGTAAAGTTCCAGGTTCAAAACAAAAGAGTTAGGTAAAATTACAAGTTAAAGTTTAATGCTTAAATTAACAACAAAACATTCAGGACTCATAAGAATAATGTAATGGCAAATAAACAGGTTAAATATATGGTTAACTGCAATAGCCTCTATTAACACGAAATTAGCAAGAGTAAATTTATCTAAGTCAGCCCTGATAAAATGAGATACCAGATAATACTCAGTGAATGCCAGATAAATAATTACAGATACAAACTATTATCAAAAATGACTGACATAAAGAACCCCACACGAATTACAAAAACTTCACTAGGCCTACAAATTAAACTTATGCTATACAGTACAAGAAAAAATACAACAGTTATACTCAAATTACACACAGCTGCTAGATGGTTGTAGACTTCTTGAGCACTCACAATAATAATATCTGTACAGGGGAGGACAGAGATGTGAACAAAATGAGGAGCAGATCTAAGTGGCAATGATGCAGAGACTGAGCTCATTATATAGGAGCCAGCAGAGCTTGATACAACTTGTAATAAGGACGCGCAAATGAAGCGATGGGGACAAACGGTCGACAATCCCGCACTGAATAACAGAAAGAACGACTTACTCTACTATAACGGTAGAAGGGGGGGACTGAGGCAGAACACGCTCGTGATCAAACATGCAGCATACTGTGCGTTAAAATTACACAAAAGATGATGAAATCATAGGCTATGTAACAATATATATATATATATATATATATATATATATATATATATATATATATATATATATATATATATATATATATATATATATATCATTTCCTGTGGCACCCCACGGGATGCATAGGGCCTCAATGAACTCTCTCCACCAATATTTGTCTCTTGCCATCTCCTTCAGGTCCCACCAACACTCCTCTCCTGCTTCTTTTTTCATTGTCCTCAACCAGGTTTCCCTCGGCCTACCTCTACCTCTTCTTCCTCTAGCAATCCACTCTGGCACATCCTGTATTAAACAACCTTCTTTTCTGTATATGTGCCCCAGCCACTTCCAGCGAGACAGTCTCACATATTCATTAACTGGTTCCACTCTCGTAATATCCCTTACTCTTTCATTTGTAACTCTGTCTTGCCACTTTACCCCAAGAATCCTTCTCAGTATTTTATTCTCAAATCCCAGTACTTTCTGATCTGTTGCAATTGTACTGTACCATGACTCATGCCCGTAAATTAAAATTGGTCTAACCATGGACTTGTAAATTTTCACTTTAGTATGTTCCGAAAGCATATTATTATTCCAAACTGATTTCAACATTCCAACAGCTCGCCAAGCCTGTCTAATCCTCTCCTCAATTTCATTGTTTAATGATCCATTAGATGATACAATCGTTCCCAGATATTTAAAATTTTCTACATTCTTCACCACATTATTCCCAATTACACAATCGATTTGGTTCTCCACGTTCATATTAATAATTTCAGTCTTTCCACAATTTATTACCAATCCCACTTTTTCTCCTTCCTCCACCAGACAATCGAGCACCCTCTGCATCTCGTAAATACTTCCGCAAATCAGTACAATATCATCAGCATAGTCCAAATCCATCAGCTTCTTATTTTCTGTCCAGTTAATTCCTGCACCTGTTCTCCTTACAACCTTTTTCATAACATAATCCATAACCAAAACAAACAACAATGGCGAAAGAACTCCTCCTTGAATCACTCCTGACCTAACTTGAAATGGATCACTCAAAGAACCACCCACCATTACCTTACAAAAAGTACTTTCATGCAGGCTTCTAATAATATTTACAAACTTTTCTGGTATATCATAGAATCTCATACTTTTCAACATAGCTCCACGTGAAACACTATCAAACGCCTTTTCAAAATCCACAAAACACATGTTAAGTGGCATTTTCATCTCATTAGCTTGTTGCATTAGATGCCTTGCAATAAAAATCTGATCATTACAACCTCGACCCTTTCTAAATCCCGCTTGTTCTTCTCTTAAAATTTTATCAATTACTGGCTCTATTCTCTTCAACAAGATTTTGGAAAAGACTTTTGCAACTACAGGTGTCAAAGTTATCCCCCTCCAATTGCCACACACACTTAAATCTCCCTTTTTTGGCATTTTTATAATCACTCCATTTTTCCACTCTTCAGGAATTCCACCATTATCCCAAGCCACATTAAAAAGTTTCAAAAGCGCATTCATCAACTCGTCATTTTCCACCTTAAGCATTTCAGGGAATATTCCATCCTCACCTGGAGCCTTAAAATTCTTTAACTCCTTTATAGATTTTGCTACCTCTTCCAAAGTTATATCCCCTGTTTCTATCTGCAAATCTCTCTCGGCTGGCAAAATGTCCTCTTCAGCTGGGATTGGTCTATTTAGAACAGATTCAAAGTGCTCTTTCCATCTTCCTTTTATATCCAAATCTTTAGTCATCAAAAGCCATTTCTATCTCGTACAGGTATTTCCTTCCTTCTCCTTTCAGTCCCAGTTAACTCCTTTATGGCCTGATACGCTGCTCTTGTGCTCTGACCGTCATTTTTACTTAATTTAATTTCTGTCTCTGTCGCCTTTTCATCATATAGTCTCCTCTTATCATGTCTAACGAGTCTTTTTACTTCAGAATGTAAACTCCAGTACTTTGCTGTAAGTACTTCAACTACCTGGCCATCAACATGTTCTTCACTTCTTAACTTAGCCTCTTTCCTTTTCTGAATTACATTCCATGTTTCATCTGACATCCACTTTTTCCTTCTCGCTTTTCCCTTTTTCTTAATAGTAACCTTAGCACTCTCATGTAAAACCTCTTTTACCTCTCTCCACATTTGATTAATATCATTGTCTTCAGATTCCATCAAAGTCTGCAGGACTAGAAACCTGTTTCTACATTCGCACCGAAACTTTTCCCTCGTGCTCTCATCACTTCTCAGCTCATCAAAATCATAATTATTACCTCCTGTACAATTACCATTAACGTTTCTCATAAGTTTTATTTTAATCTTTGACACAACAAGTTGATGATCACTACCTATATCTGCCCCCCTCCTTACGCAAACATCTTGCAAATAACTCCTATGCCTTCTGCTAATTGCAATGTGGTCAATCTGGTTACAATATTTACCACATGGTGAAATCCAAGTAGTCTTATGTATTTTTCTATGCTCAAAGATAGTTCCACCAATGATAAGGTCATTTGCCAAACAAAAGCTTGCAAGTCGCACCCCATTTTCGTTTCTTATACCAACACCCTCCTTACCCATACAATCTTCAAAGCCATCCCTACTACTGCCAACAATCGCATTAAAATCACCAATGCAAACTAACACATCATGTCTTGCCACTCTATTCACTACATCCTGCAGCTTCTCATAAAAGTCATCCTTCATTTCATCAGCAGCCTCATTTGTCGGAGCGTACCCTACAACCATACTGATATTACCATGGTCAGATTTTAAGCGAGCATAAAGCAAGCGCTCATTAATTGGTTCAAACTCACATAGTGCCTTGCAAGCATCTCTACTCAGCAGTAAGCCTACTCCTTGGTAATGATTTCCATCACTCCTACCAGAAACCAACATAGCAATACCATCTTCCAAATTCATTTTATCAACTCCAAGCAACCTCGTTTCTGTAAGAGCACAAATATCCATCTTGTATTCCTTGAACACTGAAATAAGTTCTTCCATTTTACCAGCCTGATTGAGAGTTCGAACATTCCAGTTTCCTATTCTTAAGGTTCTTTTTGGATTTATGAACTTATTTCTACACCGTGGGATTCTTAGCACCCCCTGCCCTCTTAAGGGCTGCACGGAACTGAGGGCCATTGCTTCGTCACCAGAGTTCATCAAGATTTCTTAGGCAGTAAAATTTTTTTTACCCTGGAGCCAATGCCAGTGACTCGCAGGAACCAGACAGTGGAGAGAGGAAATTATATATATATATATATATATATATATATATATATATATATTTATATATATATACATATATATGTCTATATATATCTATATATATATATATATATATATCTATATATATATATATAGATATAGAGATATATATATAGATAGACATAGAAATAAGTATATATAGATAGACATAGAAATAAGTATATATAGATATCTATCTATCTTTCTATTACCAGACGCCTCAATCCCGTTTGAGGTGGCCACAAACAAATCGCCTCCAAGTCGTCCTGTCTCCCGCCATTTCACTGCCCTGCTCCCAAGTCACACCCCCCTCTCTCATATACCTCTCCATCCCATCCCTCCATCTCATCCTCGGCCTCCCCCTCCCTCTTCCTCCCTCCACCTCACTCACATACACTCTCTTCGTCAGTCTATCACTCCATTGTCTCCACATGGCCAAACCACCTCAGTGTGTTCCTCATAACATTTCCTATCACATCCACATCCACACCACAACGCTCCTTTATATCCTCATTCGTCAGCCTGTCTCTCCATGTGACTCCACAGGCTCCTCTTAAATAACTCATTTCCTCTGCTCTCAATCTTGTCTCCTTCCAACAACGTCCAAGCTTCACTTCCATACGTTAGATTTGGTATCACAATACTGTCATATAGTAACTTTTTCACTTCCATGCTCACTTCCCTGTTTCTTATCACTGCTTTCAAAGAACCAGCAACCTTTCTTCCCTGCTGTACCCTTTCAAGCACTTCACCCTCCAAACCTCCATCCTTACTCATCACACAACCCAAGTACTTAACCCGCCCCGTCCCGGCAACTTTTCGACCA
Source organism: Coenobita brevimanus (assembly GCF_032717465.1). Classification (NCBI taxonomy): domain Eukaryota; kingdom Metazoa; phylum Arthropoda; class Malacostraca; order Decapoda; family Coenobitidae; genus Coenobita; species Coenobita brevimanus. The sequence goes on from NC_136997.1 coordinate 30,345,513, forward strand.
CTGGTACCCCCCAATCCCGGGCAATTTTCGACCTTTTTTTTTTTTGCTTAAACTTTCGCTTTTGGTCAGAAACAATGGCCGGTGGCAAAGAAAGTGGTCCCTGGGGTCCCTAATTAGCTTAACCAGGTATGCGATGGTCCCACCTGGCCCCGTGTTCTCCCTATGCGGTGTGAGCATCAAACGTTTTCTATGGTATTATAAGTTTGGGAAACCAATGAAAGTAAGTAGAAATGAATTTATTACAAACATAAAAACATGTGATAAAAGAGTATATTGGATTTTATACAAAAATAGAGCAGAAATAACCATTGTACCATCGTGAGAAACGAGCAAAATCGGCCAACTTGGTTCCCATGAATCGCTAACATTCTAAAATCATGATACATATAATTTTTTTTACTTACATAATACTTCTACAATAACATTATACCATTTTACATTATATTGAACTGTTTTTACGTATTCACAGGCCTTTTGATAACATTTAGCGTAATGCTAGCGCTAATTTACGTAGTGAGTGAACTCGCTGTGACTGATGTTTCAACTCGTATTGTGCATTTTCTACTAACATAATACCTTTCTAATATTATTATACACTTTTCAACTTTATAGAACTGTTTTGAGATTATTTCAGGCCTTACGTAAATATATAGCGTAATAATAGCGCATAGTAACACACACGGTGAAGTCGCTATGACAACTATTTCAACTTACAACCTGTTTTTGTACTTATATAATAATTCTCCACTAACATTGCACATGTTTACACTTGATATAATTGATATCACATAATTTCAGAACTTACGATGGAACTGAGCGTCATATTAGCGCGTACTTCCACAGGGAGTGTTATCGCGATATCATTTGTTTCATCTTACACAAGTAATCAACTTATAAAATACCTTACTACTAACATTACAACATCATCCACTGTATATAATTCCTATCACATACTTACTGACCAGAATGTGGGTGTAATCGTGACATCAGTTATGACAACTTACACTAATGTTCAACTTATACGTTTTATTCATGCTAACATTACACCCGTTTCCACTTTATTTCCTTGCTATCACATATTTACTGACCAGATTTACACAGTGGGTGTAGTTTTGATAACAATTCTTTCCACTTACACTAATTCTCATCTTATACATTACTTTTCTGAAAAAATAACACCCGTTTCAACTTTATATTTCACTTAGCACCTACTGACTGGCCTTACCATTATCATGAGCGTCATTTCGCCTTCCCACACAGTTTCAGAAGTGTACGAGATTATGGTATTCCTTGAAACAAGGCTGAAGGCACAACGCAACATTGCACTCGACACACTCGTATCTTGTGTCTTTTCTGCGTTGATGGTCTGACTGTCGAGTGCTTACATACATGGCAGCGACGCTGGGGTTTACGACGGTTTGGTTCGGAAGGGATTGCGCTGGGGTAGTGTCGGGCTGCAAGACGTAGGGGAGTCTGAGCAGCACGGGGGGCGCGGGGGCGGTGTGGGGGTCTTTCCTGGGCATGCTTGGCGATTATTTCACGTGCCAGCTCCCTCACAAACCCCTCAAAGGTCTCGGATATTCCGGTGGTCATTGCGTGCAGGTAGTGGCCGTTCAGGACCGTGATGTCGAGCAAGTGGAAAAAGAGTTTCTAGTACCACTTCATCGTTGTCCTGGCACAGTCAACACTTGAAATCATCGAGTCTGACTGATCAACTTGCCTCATGTTCAGATTATAGGCAAGTACAGACTCTGGTTTCCATACGTTGCGCCTCCTCTCGCTACGGTGATCCACGGAGTCTGTGCGGTGCATCAGGGGGCTGTGAACAGTTGATAGGAGGCAAACTTCCCTGTTGTGGTTCCACAGGGTTGCAAGGATGTTATTGGCCTGGAAGAAAACCACCTCATTCTTGTCAAGTTTCCTCACTTTCTTGACCATATGGCGACGGTTTCTCTTGACTGTACCACAGACTCCGGTGTCGTGTTGGTGGAGGAACCTAGCGAGAAGAGGGCTAGTGTACCAGTTGTCCAGGTACAAAACATGACCACGATGAAGGTACTCTTCTATCATTGTCTTCACCACGGCCCCAGAGAGTCCTATACTCCGATCTTCTATTATATCTGTTCAGGCCCGTGTACAAGACTATGTCTTGCACATAACCAGTCTTACAGTCACACATAACAAAGATCTTGAACCCGAAACGGTGTCTCTTGCTGGGTATATACTGCCTAAAGGAAATATTGCCTCTCCACAACACAAGACTCTCGTCTATGACGAGGTCTCTGTAGGGATAAAATGAGGAGCGGAACATTTCCCGTAAATGATCAAATACCAGCCTAATTCTCCTCATTTTATCGGTGTTATTTGCATTGGCTGGATCATCTGCATCAAAAAAGTGGAGGCGGCCGAGAATAAACTGAAATCTATTACGACCCATCACCTTTCCAAAGAAAGGTGTTAGGATGATTGGGTCCGTTGTCCAATAGGCAGGAATTTGATTTTTCTTCACCACACCCATCAAGATTACCAGGGCCAAAAATAGGAACATCTCTGATATAGTCACGGGAAAGTCATACTGTTCTGCATGCTTGCTTGTGGTTCCTAGGCGTTCCACTTTCAAGGCGCTGGGATTGTGAAAATATATTCGTCTGTTCTACTATGCGCCCAACACACGCCTCATCAAAAAACAAATGGAAAAAATCTAAACGTGTCGACCCAGCATTTACACCTGGAGCCGTGCAACCTGACCCGCCACTCCTCAGTGAAGTGGTGAATGATGGGAGTAAAATTACTCCCATCCTCCCAGTTCCACGTGACACCACCGTCTCCAGCCACGTCACCATCGTCCCCTTCGTCAGGGTGGGGAGGTGAGGGTGGTGGGGGAGGTTGGGGAGGTGGAGAGCGGCGCCTCTCATCACTCGCACTTCTCTTCCCTCTCCCTTTTCCTTTACCCTTTCCCTTCCCTTTCTTTCCTTTCCCCACATCCTGGGGCTGTGGGGAGGAAGTTTGGGCATATTCAGGGGCGAAAGAAGTGCTGGGAGTGACTCAACCTCCCTCTCCCTAGGCCTACGAGCACCACGTGCTCGTGCTGCCCTCCCTCCCACCAATGGGCCCCTTCACCCCGCACTACCCCCACACCACTCTCACTTTCACCCCGCTGCCACCACAACACTTTCCCTTTCTCCCAGCAATCCCACCACACCACTTGCTACTTCCCCAGACAAAGTACTTGAACCATACCTTAGGTGTCGTCTCGCCCACCTTCTGATCCACGTGGTGATATTTTTTCCTTTCCCAACCACTCGGCAATATCACGTCCTAGCCCTCCGTCATCCTCATCGTCCTCATCCTCGTCCTGATCAGAATCGTGATGGAGAGATAGCTGTGCACGTGGTTGGGGGAGCAGCCTGGCCTTCCCTTGCCTTACGGTATGTCACATACCCGGCTGAGGCGAAGGACCTCCTCACCACTGCTACTTATTTCTTCCTCTGGCTGGACGTAATCGCGATCCACCACATCATCATTGAGTGGAGAATCACTGTCTCCAGTGAAGGCTTCCAGGACGGATGCAATTTGCTCATCTGAGAGACCTTTCCGCGCCATGTCTGACCTGGGTCACTGCTGGCAGGTGAGTGACCGAGACAAGGGCGCGGGTCACGCGGGGTCTAGGATGCTGCCCGCCTGGCGGCAGGTAGGGGAGGCTTGGGTACCCGGGCGAAACGAAAATCTCCCGCGAATTTTGAAATTTGTGGAAATTATGAACCTTGCAATTGCAGGACGTTGAAGTACGTCCTCGGGACTGGCTGTGACAAAACGTGAGGACGTGGAAGTACGTCCTCGGGACGGCACGGGTTAAATGTACTCACATTTTCCAATTCCTCACCATCCAACCTCGCTGTACATTCACTGACTTCACCTCTCTCAAAGACCATCACTAGACTCTTCCCTACATTCACCTTTAGATTCCGTTTCTTACACACTCTCCCAAACTCATCCACCAAGCCTTGCAGCTCCCCTTCGTCTTCACGCAACAACACAGTATCATCTGCAAACATCAGTACAGGGGGCTTCCAAACACTATCCTCTCTCACCAGGGCCACTCCAACATCCACTACCCTACCTTGTACCTCATTTATTACCCCATCCATGTACAGATTGAACAACCATGGAGACATGACACATCCCTGTTTCAATCCAACTTTCAAAGAGAAAAATTCACTTAGTTCACCATCCACACGCACTGCAGCCTTCGCACCATCGTACATACTCTTCACAGCATTGAACAACTTCCCATCTACTTCATATATTCTTAACACTTTCCACAATCCTTGTCCATCCACCCTGAAATATGGTTTCTCCAAATCCATGAAAGCCGCACACAACTTCTTCCCCTTCTCTAGAAACTTTTCCACTTAAGATCTGATCTACACAACCTCTTCTCTTCCTAAAGCCTCCCTGTTCTTCTCCAACTAATTTCTCTGTTCTTTCTCTAACTCTCTCAATAAGTATGCTACCATACACTTTTCCTATTATACTAAGAAGACAAATGCCCCTATGATTACCACACACTTGTTTTTCCCCTTTTCCTTTTTACAAGGGAATAATTATACCTGACTTCCAATCCTCCGGGACGCTACCTTCCTCCCAGGCCAATCTGCACATCTTCCGCATCCATTCTACTACTCTCTCTCCCCCATGCTTCAGCATTTCACCACACACTCCATCAATTCCTGGGGCTTTCCCCGATTTAACTTTTGTCATTGCATCCACAACTTCTCTCCTACTGATTTCTTCCTGTCTTCTCACCTCCCTCCTTCTCCCAACCATTCCCCATCCACTTATACTCGCATTACTTCCATCCTCAATGTTGAACAATTCCTTAAAGTGTTCTCTCCATCTGCTCACTTTTTCTCCCTTCTCCACTAGTAATCTACCATTTTTATCTTTCACTCCCCTGCTAACTTCACTTCCACCTTTTCTTACTCTTTTCACCTCTTTCCAGAACATTTTCTTACAGTCCCTCCACTTTACACTCAAATTCCTTCCAAATTCCTCATCCACTCTCTTCTTACTCTCTCTTACTAATCTTTTCACCTCTCTCTTTCTTTCTACATATAACTCTCTTTTCCGCCTCTCAACTTCTTCCACGCTCCTATTTCTCATCCATTCATTGTATGCTTTCTTCTTTTGTGCCACAGCCTGTCTCACCTCTTCAGTCTACCACGCTGTTCCTTGCACCCCCCTCCGTCTTCTCTTCCTTCCACACACCACATCATATGCTGCACATATTTCTTCTGTAAATATCCTACACACACCTTCCACGTCTCCCATCTCCTCCAATTCATATTTGCCCAATTGTTCCTCCACTTATCTCTTATACTCTGCCTCTTTCTCATCCTCTTGTAACCTTTCCACTCTCCTTGCAACTACTCCTTCCTCTCGTCTTTCCCTTCTTCTATTCCTCCATCTTACTTGAATCCTAATTTTGGCCACCACTAAGTAGTGGTCAGAAAGTCCGCTCTCCCAACCTCTATAATCTCTTGCATCCATTACACATCTTCGCATCCTTTCATCCACACACACATAATCAATCATTGCCTTCCTTTCATTCAGTTCACCACCCACCCTTCTCATCACTCGCCATGTATACCTGTGGATCATTTTATGCCTGAAGAGGGTATTGGCTATCACCAACCCCCTTCCAGCACAAATGTCCACTAACGCACTCCCATTTTCATCTATCTCAGAAGTATACCCCACTCACCAACTATTCCATCCACCTTCACATTCCCAACTTTACCATTCATATCACCGGTCAAAAACACTCTCTCATTCCTTCCAAACTTTTCCATGCACACTTCTACATTTGTCCAGAACTCTTCTCTCACTCTTCTAGCACGATCTTGCGTTGGTGCATACACACACACACAATCGCCCACATTTGTATTCCAACTTTCAACTTTACCCATACAATCCTTGACCCAACTGATCCATACTCTCTTATGTTCTTCTTCCATCTTTTACCCACAACTATACATACTCCTTCCTTTGCCCTCTCATTCTCACCTACTCCTGCACATATACCCCATCCATACTCCCATTCTCTCACACTTTCTCCTCTCCATTTTGTTTCAGTTATTCCACATACATCCACTTTCGCACCCTCAAGCACCTGGACAATCTCTCTCTCTTTCACCTCATCATTCGGTCACCTTACATTCCACGTTCCGATAACCATGTCCTTTGTCCGGTCCTTGATCGTCATCGTTTGGTCAGTCCTTGTCCGAGGCTTATTGTTTGTTTTATTAGTTAGTTCTTTTCCGGGGAGGGACACTAACCCTCCGCCAACCCTTTCAGTCACGTTTTACGACAAGCAGGGATACTGGGGGAGTATTCTTGGAAAAACCCCTACCCCCAGGGGGATATATATATATATATATATATATATATATATATATATATATATATATATATATATATATATATATATATATATATATATATATATAAAACCTGGGGTTAAAGGGCCTCAACAATACTCCCCCAGTATCCCTGCCTGTCGTAAAACGTGACTGAAAAGGTTGGCGGACGAATTACGTATTTTTGCCTTTTGTTATTGCTGCCTCCGGACAATTTATATTCAGGTCCAAAATGAAGTCTTAACAGTGAAGAGGTTATTAAAGGCAACATGTATTCCTGTAGTTGAAAAGCCCTCTCCTAAGCTGAATAAAATCGTCTGAAAGAAGGAAAATTGTACTGAAACAGACTTTACCGAACTGAGAGAGTTAATGGCTCTTGACTTTTTTGAAGTCAGTCTATTTTGAGGACAAATTATATAGAGATTTTTTTTTACTTCAGTTTATTTTGAAATAAATTTATGCAGAAACCAATTTGAACTGTTATGCATGGAACAATCTTTGCATTTTATAAAACTGGTATTACCGTTATGAGAGGTCCTTTTCTCTCATGGGTCGTTGGTGTTAGCTACTTGTCACAATCGGGGCAGTTACATGAATTCAACTGGAGAAAAAACGAACAACTGTATGGGGCGTGTATGCGAACGATCTAATCACTTCTTTGGAAAAATTGGTCTTCGTACCAGCTATCATAAATTATTCTTTTTCATAATATGGTAGCTGATAATAACTGTAATTTGAATGTAGTGTTAAAATGCTGTATGAATGAAGGCAGATGTACTATTGCGGCCAGGAGTTGTTAGCCACCCTCGTCCAGGTAACCCGTGTATGTGGCAGCGTCGCATTCACGAGCACAGAAGTTGCCTTCGATGCATTTCTGTCGAAAAATATCACTTCAGGTTTGGGCTTGTATTAATGGGTAAAGCAATAGTAATATTTGCTTTGAAGGTTTGACTCTGATAACACGAATATATCATACTGATTATTTAATAACTTGTTTTTCGTATAGAGCCAAGCAAGTGACAAATATGTATATTTGGGTCCACTCCACGACTTTCTGTAGGTTTGAACCAGCGAACACGGAGTGAACAAGTTCGAAGCATTCACTTGTTATCAGGAGAGAGAGAGAGAGAGAGAGAGAGAGAGAGAGAGAGAGAGAGAGAGAGAGTAGTGGGTGCCTGGGAATTTTAGAGGAATGAGGTGGAGAAATGAGGTGCTCAGCACAGTTAAACAGGGATTTTTCCATCGTTTCGGTTGGCTTTCTATGCCTAAATGACTAAATGAAGGTAAATTATGAAATATAATAACTGGATGACGACGTGGTAATAGGGTGTGGCTAATGGTTGTTTGGTCCAAGGTGTGCAGTGGTAAGCCTAATTCCAGGCAACGGTCGCTGTTAAAAGTTGGATATTGTAAGTCCCATTTACTGTAAATATCTCCATGTATGTTTGCAGTGCGTTTATGTCCTGTTGGACTTTTTTTCACCCCAGGAATATTTTTATCAATGGATATTTTCACCACTTGGAAGAAAATCTCCCATGGACCTATTTTGCTCAATTATTATTTTTTTTTTTTTGTCAGACGCCTACTTTTCTACATAAACCTATTTTCCCATAGACTAGTTTTCCCCATTGATGCATTTTCTCCTCATGGACCAATTTTTCCGTCGACCTTGAACCTCTGCATGGATACAGGTCTCCTACATGGACGTATACCAATGGACATATTTTCACAATGAACCTATTTTCCCAATAAACCTGTTATCCGACGTGGTTATATCACCTACTGATGCGTGCAGTTGAAACACAGACCTCTTAACCAACAGACGTATTGCACTATGAACCTGTTGTAACCCACTGGATATATATACCTACTTCAACATCATTCAAGAATAATCTCCCCTGTAGACCGATTTTCACACACTGATCTATTCCCAACTCGGACGTATTCACTCAAATGACCTAATCCCAGAGGCCTGTTTTCCCACAATCTGTCCATCCACCTACACATCCACCCATCAACGCACATACCCACAACCTTACTCAGTACAGTATGTCTCAAAAGTAGGACGACATAAACCCGTCTTTTGCGTTATCCTACAGGTAGCCCCACCACCCACCCCACTTAATGCATGAACCCCACTCCACCCCATTTAACCAGCCCAACAACCCTTTCCCTCCCTCTCGCCCACCTAATCCGCGTGTGAAACCACCAGCCTACACTAACCAATCCACCCACCCAGTCAGTCACCAACCTACCAACCCGCATACCATGCTCCACAAGTCGGGTGACTCGCAGTTCAACACACACACACACACACACACACACACACACACACACACACACACACACACACAGGCGGGGTGGATTTCCTTACACGAAAGATGAGTCTCACCGCCTAACTCAGTCGGTAGAAAAGAGTACTCTTTACAGGGAGGTTGCCAGGCCGTAGATAATGGCCTTCACTCCGGCTACATACACATGATTTTATGCGATACGAGTAAATAACGTGCTCGAGCTAAACAGGGAATTTTTACTTTGGCTAATGACGAAGGAGTTTATTTATCCTGGATAAGGTCTCGTCGGACAAAATGAACGATCGCTTATATTCTGGGTGACGCAAGTTGAATTTGTCAAATTATTAGGCATTTCCCTGCGTCAATCTGCCTCCACCTCATTTCTCCCAAATTCACAGGCGCTCTCTCTCTCTCTCTCTCTCTCTCTCTCTCTCTCTCTCTCTCTCTCTCTCACTCCACACTGAGCCTTGGCGAGGTGCGGACGTCTCTGCCTGCCTCTCTTAGTCAGACCTCATTTTGGCATTCGAAGCAGAGAATGCAGGGGCTTCGGGAGGGGCCCCCTTACCACTACCTCCCATGCCTAATTCGTTGACGACCTCTGAACCGCTTATGGACACTTCTCTTGATGAACACTTACCAACTACATCAACTATGCCTACCGACTACCATACTACACCCGCCGTCACTGTCTCAGTTGCTCCCCCTGTATCCAACCCTTCCAACATTGCCACTCTACAACCTTACGAACGCTTCTCTGCCTCGACACCGAGCTCCTCTGTTTCAAATCTCCACCACCCAAAGTCCACTGCTACTGTTTTTTCCTCACGCATTCGTTCTTCCATTTTATCTAAAACCAGTCATTCATTTTCATCTTCGTTATTTGACCCCCAGACCTGGACCAAATATTTCACCATTCCCCCTCATGCTCCTCTAGCCTCAGATGATTTGGAGTTCCATCTACTTTTACTCCATCATGTTGGGAAGGATGTGACATTTCGTTCCCTACGTGATGGGTCTCGTATAGTTACTGTTCAGAATAAAGCCCAGGCTGATGCCATGACTACCTTATTAGATAACACTGGTGCTCCCATTCCGGCTTCCAGGGATTTATGCCTAAATTCTGTTGTTGGTATTGTCGCTGTCCCCCCATATGTACAATTAGGTGACAGGGAATTTTCTGACTGTTTGTCACATATCCAAACCGCCCTTCAGGAGTTGGGGCATGATGTTCAGTCTGTCCTATGTTACACCATTCCACCGAGAGGAAACCATACACGTCCAGTTAATATAGCTAAGATCATGTTTGATTCTCGATCTCTCCCTGACTATGTGATTATTGGTGGCATTAAGTTATCAGTGAGAGAGTATATTGATTCTCCTCGACAGTGCCGATCATGTTGGCGCTATGGCCATCCCAGTAAGTGGTGTCGCTCTGTGGCTGTTTGCCCCAGGTGTGCTCAGCCTGATCATGCTGAAGCAGACTGCCCTGCTGCTGCATGTCGTTGTCCCAGTTGTGGAGGTGGCCACCCCGCCTACATACGTTCTTGTCCCACATACCTATTTGAGTGCAAGGTTTCTCGTACTCATGCCCGTGATCCAATGTCACTTAGGGAGGCCCGCCAGATTGTCCGAAGTATGGGATTTGATGATTGTTCCACGTATGCAGGCCGTATCCGTTGGTCGGTCAGGACCCCTACCTGGTCCTCGACCCCTGCTCCTAGTACAGCTTCACATGTACGAGCATTGACTTCCTCTTTCGCCACAACTGTCCCCTCGACCCCCCAAAATTGTCCACCTTCTACCTCACTGACTTTGTCTACAGATGGCCAATTGCCTATGGCCACCAACGGAGTTCACGCTCAGCCTGCCACGTTCAGTCGATCCTTGTTTGTTCCATCAAATCAATCTCTCCGCCCTCCCCATCATGTCCCCCCTTCCCCTGCTTCATACTCCAGTAAACAGCCTTCTAACCACCGTTCTGGTACAACTCGAATCCCTCATTTTCACCCTACCTCATCCTCGTCCTTTGCCCTTCGCTTGCGACCTGGTTTTTACCGGACAACAACACCTCCCTCTCTAAACAGTCTGAAACGGCAGTGTTCGCCGCCTGCGTGTGTTTTTCAACCCACGAAGTCTAGTATGGGGATATCATCTTATCATCTGTCAGAAGTTCTACTCAAAATTTGTGTCTCCCCTCAACACCAGTTGTTTCGGGGTGTTCTCCACGGGTCATGCAGACATGTGTGGAGGTACATCCAGTGCCAGATCCCCTACCACCTACTCCTGTTCCTCTCTCCCCTAATCCGACGATAACTCCCTCCCTTTCTGTTGTTCCCAATGACGCTCCTCCAATCATTTTGCCTTCCCCCACTTCTGTTCCTTCCCCCATACTATCCTGTCGCGAACTGTGATTGTCCCGCCCTGGTTATTGTGTTCCACAATTAGTTTCTGATGTCCTTGGTTTTACCTTTATTTTGTAGTGCTTTTATATTTGTTTTATTGGATTTTATTTTATTTTATCTGTTAGTATTATGGCTTCCGTACTTCAGTGGAACATTTGAAGTTTTAATATGAATCACTTTGAACTTAGATGCCTCCTTGCCAAGTATTGCCCATTGGTTGTGTATTTCCAAGAAACCCGTCTTTCCATCCCTCCTGCTCAAATCCCAGGTTATGTTTTCATTAGTATGCCTTCTTCGATTTCTGAATCATTGATCCTCATTCACAGTACAGTCCCCCATGAACCTTCTTCAGTTTCTTCGTCACTTAAGTGCACTATAATGAGGGTTTTCTTCCATCGCTGGATTACTATTATTTCACTCTATTTGTCACCTTCCTTCCCCATAGATTTCCCGGAGCTTTCACGTCTTTTATCACTTGTGCCTCCGCCTATATTGCTACTGGGCGACTTCAATTGCAGGCATCCCTTATGGGGTGATAATGCCATTTCTACTAGAGGCCGCCTACTTGATTTTTTTCTGTCTAATCACGATCTTCACATTCTTAATTCTGGCTCATTTACACATCATGATTCTTGCACTCATACATTTTCTTGTCTTGATATTTCTCTTTGCTCACCATCTCTGTCTTTAGATTTTACCTGGTCTGTACTGGATACGTGTTTGGTTAGCGATTACTTTCCCATTTTACTCACTAGTTCATCCTATTCACCTGTTCTTCGTCCCCTGCGCTGGCGTTTTGACTGTGCGAAATGGGATGAGTTCTCTTCATTTTTCCACTCACTTTTAGTCCCCTCTTCCTCCCCAAGCATGAATAATATAGTTGCCTATTTTACTGACTTGGTGCTGGCTGCCTCATTGGAATCCATTCCCCAGACTACACGCCCCTGTGCGTCCAAATGCGTTCCATGGTGGTCCCCTGATTGTACTAGAGCCCTTCGGATCAAAAGGGCTCAATGGAGAACGTACCGACGAAGAAAGCATTCTCCAGGCTGCCAATCTGCCATCCTTGCATTTAAACGTGCTGGTGCCATTTTGCGTAGGACAATAAAGGATGCCAGAAAGGCAAGTTGGTCGTCTTATGTGTCCAATGTCACGTCTTCCACGCCGGTTAATGTCCTGTGGAATCATATTCACAAAATTTCAGGCAAATACTCTCCTCCACCAGCTCCAGTACTTCATGTCGATGGTGAGTTTGTTGCTGATCCTTCTAGGGTTGCAAATATACTGGGAGACCATTTCAGTGAGATCAGCAAGGGAGTCCATCTCTCTCGGGAGTTCCATCACTATAAACACGAGGTTGAACGTACCCAAGTGAGTTTTACTCTATCATCTGCGGAGTTATATAATGTCCCATTTCTATGTCCGAGCTTCTGTCTGGGATCCAGTCTTGTGGCAACACTTGTGAGGGCCCCGATGGTATTCATTACCAAATGATAAAACACCTACCCGACCAGCATTATCCTTTCTCCTGTCACTTTATAATACGATCTGGACAGATGGTGAGTTCCCTGGCACCTGGCGCATGGCATATTTGCTTCTATTTTTAAAACCTGGTAGGACCGGTCACCTTCCACAGGATTACAGACCTATTGCTCTTGTCAGCTGCTTTGGTAAGTTACTGGAACGGATGGTCAATGCTCGTTTGATGTATTTAGAATCTAAGAATCTCCTTTCCGATTTTCAATATGGGTTTCGTAAGGGGCGTAGTACTTTAGATCCCTTAGTGAAGCTAGAGTCTTATATCTGTCAGGCTTTTCGTTGTAAGCAATCAGTTCTCGGTGTCTTTTTTGATCTTGAGAAAGCATACGACACTTCGTGGAAGCATCATATTCTCTGTACTTTAGTCCATTTTGGAGTAGTTGGTAATATGGGTGTTTTTCTCAACAATTTTTTGAAAGCTCGAACCTTTCTGGTGCGTGTTTCTGGCAGTTTATCGGCCACCTTTCCACAGGTGGAGGGCGTTCCACAGGGGTGTGTTCTGAGTACGACTTTGTTCCTTTTTGCAATAAATGGTATTGTCTCTTCTCTTCCTTCTAGAGTCCATGCTTCCCTATATGTAGATGATTTAGCAATTTACCTTGCTGATGCTGACCTTTCTCATCTCAGTCAATGTATGCAGTCAGTTGTGAGTGTTGTGTCGACATGGGCAACTTCTCATGGATTCCGCTTTTCGCCATCTAAATAACGAGCTATGATGTTTTCCAGATGGCGTGTTATTCCACAGCCATCACTATATCTATATGACACCCTTCTTCCATATCATCCTACTACTACATTCTTGGGTTTGTCTTTTGACTCTCAGTTGACTTGGTCTTCACATATAGCTACCATGAAAACATCTGCCTTTCGACGACTTCAACTCCTATGGACACTGAGTCATCTCAGTTGGGGCTCTGATCGCAATCTACTCCTATGTTTACATATCCCCGTAGTTATTTCTGTTGTTGATTATGATTGTCCAGTCTACGCCTCTGCATCCCCTGCCACTCTTCGCAGGTTGGATGCAATCCATCACGAAGGCATTCGTCTTGCTTTAGGGGCATTCCGTTCCACTCCTTGTCAGAGCTTGTATGCTGAGTCTGTTTTTTTTTTTTTTTTTTTAATGCGAGGAAGAAGGAACCAAAGGCCATAAGCCTGCAGTAACAGTTCCCTCCAAGAGAAAAAAAAATACAATAGAGAGCCAAATTCAAGATCCGATCATTTTGAGATGCCTGGACACACTGCGTTTGAAAGACTGGAGATCATAGGCAGCAGGAAATACAGACAGAGGGAGACAGTTCCAGAGCTGATCTGTTGCATAAATGAAAGACTGGGAGTAACGGTTAACTCTTGCATTAGAGAGTTGGACAGAAAAGGGATGAGAGTTTGCTGCCAGACGGGTGCTACACGCCCGTCGTAGAGGTGGAGGAATGCAAGCAGACAGTTCAGAGGAGCAGTGACCATTAAAGTAGCGACAGAAAAGAGATAAAGATGCAACAGTGCAGCGAAGAGACAGAGGTTGAAGGGAGTCAGTAAGAGAAGGAGACTTAATGAGACAAAAAGCCTTTGACTCCACCCTATTGAGAAGAGCTGTATGTGGGGAGCCTCCCCACACATGAGAGTTGTACTCCACACAGGGGCGGATAAAACCCCTGTATAGAGTCAACAATTGTGCAGGGGTAAAGAAAGAGTGGAGTCGGCTTAGCACACCCAATCTCTTGGAAGCAGATTTTACAAGAGATGTAATATGATCTTTCCAAGATAAGTCCCGAGTAAATGAAACCCCAAGCATGTTCAAGGATGATGCAAGATTAAGCTGAATATTATTAAACATTAGTGGGTATACCTGTGGAAGATTTTGTCGGGTTGATAGGTGTAAGAACTGAGTCTTAGATGCATTAAAAACAACCATATTATTACCCCAGTCAGAGATACGAGCCAAGTCAGACATTAGGTGTGCCATAGCCTCATCCCTTGTTTGTTGAAGTAACTGTTGAGATGGGCGTTGCGGGAACCGAATGGAAAGGTGAAGGGTGGAGTCATCAGCGTATGAGTGGATAGGGTTAGATGTACAGCTTAGAAGATCATTGATGAACAAAAGGAAGAGAGTTGGTGATAGGACAGAGCCCTAAGGAACACCACTGTTGATAGATCTAGGAGAAGAACGATGGCCGTCTACAACAGCGGCTATAGATCGACCAGAAAGGAAGCTAGCGATGAAGGCACAGATAGAAGGATAGAAACCGTAGGAGGGCAGTTTGGAAATTAAAGATTTATGCCAGACTCGATCGAAAGCCTTTGAGATGTCAAGTGCAATGGCAAAGCTTTCGCCAAAGTCCCGAAAGGAGGATGACCAGGAGTTTGAAAGGTAGGTGAGAAGATCGTCCAGTGGAGCGTCCCTGACGGAACCCGTACTGACGATCGGAAAGAAGGTTGTGATAGGAAAAAAGCCTTAAAATTTTTCTATTGAGTATTGACTTGAAAACTTTTGAAATACAGGACGTTAAAGCAATTCGACGATAGTTGGAGGATTGGGAGTGGTCACCCTTCTTTGGGACTGGCTGAATGAGAGCAAACTTCCAGCAAGAAGGAAAGGTACAAGTTGACAGACATAGGAGAAAGAGTTTGCCTAGGCAGGGTGTAAGCACAGAAGCACAGTTCTTGAGAACAACAGGAGGGACCCCATCAGGGCCATATGCCTTGTTAGTATTGAGGCCAGTGATGGCAGAAAATACATCAACTGAAGAAATTTTAATATCAGCCATGAGGAAGTCAGAGGGGGAAAGTGATGGAGGAACAGCACCGGAATCGTCTAAGGTGGAATTGGAGGAGAAAGTCTGTGCAAAGAGATCTGCTTTATCAGTAGAAGAAATAGCTACAGAACCATCAGAGTAGAAAAGGGGAGGGAAGGATGATGAGGTAAAGTTGTTAGAAAGATTTTTGGCAAGGTGCCAGAAGGAGCGGGAAGAATTCGAGTTGGAGAGTTGAGAGCATTTAGTATGGATGAAATTATTTTTAGTAGAGCGAAGAACAGACTTAGCATGATTCCGGGCAGAAACGTAAAGATGATGTGATTCAGGGGTGGGTTGGCTCCAGTACCTTTTGTAGGCCCTCTCTTTGTTGCGGACAGCATTAGAACAAGCGTGATTACACCAAGGCTTTCTTGCGTTAGTCAAAGGATGTGAGAAAGGAATGTATGCTTCCATGCCTGAGAGAATAACCTCCGTAATGCGCAAGGCACGCTCTGATGGCTCCCGGCCATGGAAGCAATAATCATTCCAGGGAAAATCAAAGGAGTACTACCTAAGGGCCTCCCAGTCTGCGGCTCCAAAATGCCACAGACGACGTTTCCCTGGAGGGTCCACAGGCCGTACCGGAGTGATAGGACAGGTTAAGGTAATAAGGTTGTGATCGGAGGAGCCCAACGGAGAGAAAAGATTAACAGAGTAAGCAGATGGATTAGTTGTGAGGAAGAGGTCAAGTATGTTGGAGCTCTCTCCAAGGCGGTCAGGGATACGTGTAGGGTGCTGTACAAGCTGCTCTAGGTCATTAAGGATAGAAAAGATGTAGGCTTGTTCACCAGGTGGATCCGTGAAAGGAGAGGAGAGACAAAGGTGGTGGTTTGCCCTCCTTATCGCATCGTCGTGATGAACTGACCCTTCGTTATTATTACAGACTTAATCAACATTCCTCATCCGGTTTTCTTTCTACATCCGTTCCATCCAATCCATCCCGGACACCTTTCTACCAACGGTACTCCTTTTTATATGGAGTAGATGATTTGTCCCGCTCTTTATCTCTTCCTCCTCCTCGCGTTTTTCCATATCACCTTTGTTCGTTTCCTCCGTGGCTTATTCCACCCCCAAGTATATGTTCCTCTGTTCTCCCTGAAACTAAATCCTCTACCTCCCCGTCTCACCTACGATCTCTCTTCTATCACCATTTGAATTGTCATTCGTCAGCCACACCCATTTATACACACGGCTCGAAATCCTCTGGTGGCACAAGTTTTGCAGTTTTGTTTCCCAATAGTTCATATCAATCCCGTCTCCCTGATGTTGCTAGTATTTTCAGTGCAGAATTATTTGCTCTTTTGATTGCTGTTCGATATATTTTTTCTTTACAGATCTCATCTTTTGTTATATTCACGGACTCCTTAGTGCCCTTTTTAGCCTCCAGACCATTCCCGCAGCCAACCAACTTGTTCTTAAAATTCAGGAGTGGTTGTACAGGATTGCTACCAGGAAGAAAGTAGTCACCTTTTGTTGGGTTCCGAGCCATGTTGGTATTGCAGGAAATGAGCAGGTGGATTTTTTGGCCAGGTCAGCAGCGTCTAACACATTATCCTCCAGCTGTCTCCCAGTAGGTGACTTTTTTCCATCTCTCTCTTTGTCGCTTAAGCGTCGATGGCAATTGGAGTGGTCCCATGTTACTAATAATAAGCTGCGTTCCATTAAGCCCACTGTTTCGCCTTGGTCATTTTCCTCCTATCCTAACAGACGGTGGGAGACAGCGTTAGCACGTTTGCGTTTAGGCCATACCCGTTTTACACATGGCTATTTGATGGCTGGTGGAGTACCTCCTCTTTGCTCCTACTGTCAAGTTCTACTTACTGTAGAGCATCTGCTACTGGACTGCCCTCGATACTCTGCTGAACGTCACCGTGCTTTCCCTTTCCTTGATAACTTACGCCATCCACATTCACTTGCTGATCTTCTAGGTGGATCCACCCACGTTTCGCTTACCGCTCTCATATCCTTTTTCTCACGTATCCGTATGCTTTCCTCCATATGATTGCTTTACCTGACCGATATCAATGATTTCTTCTTTAGTGCCATATGGCCTTTGCTGCCTGGCACTAGTTTTTCCAATTCAATCTCTCTCTCTCTCTCTCTCTCTCTCTCTCTCTCTCTCTCTCTCTCTCTCGGTACCAAATGAACTTGTTCACTCTTTGTGTTCTCTGATTCAAACCTACAGTACAGGAAGTCGTGGAGTGATATCCAAGAAACATATTTAAGTCACTTGCTTGGTACTGTATGACAAAAAATAGTTACTAAATAATAAATGCGATATATTCGTGTTATCAGACACAAACCTTCAGAGTCAATATTACTATTACTTTATCCATTAGTAGAAGCCCAAAGCTGAAGGGATATCTTTCGACAGAAATGCATCGAAGGCAATTTCTGTGTCTGAGAATGCGACGCTGCCACATACACGGGTTGGCTGGACGAGGGTGGCTGACAACTCCTGGCCGCAATAGTACATTGTAGTATATACAAACAGTCTTACACACGGGATCAGATAAGAGAGTAGGTAAATACAACCTAAGACTCGCATAGACAGAGCATTGCACGGCAGGATTTCCCTTCCCCTTACTGTCCGTCACTTGTTGCTTCAGTGTCCGAATCTGGCGGACCTGCGTTTGAGGTTTCGCCAATGGCACAGGGGCAGATGGTCCTTTCTGTCTTTCTTGTTTGGAGGAACCTCTCGTTTTTAATTTTCTGG
The DNA here is from genome assembly GCF_032717465.1 of Coenobita brevimanus. NCBI lineage: Eukaryota > Metazoa > Arthropoda > Malacostraca > Decapoda > Coenobitidae > Coenobita > Coenobita brevimanus. Next base: position 30,363,675 of record NC_136997.1, read on the forward strand.
GATTGACGGACCTTCTCCACCTTTTATAGTTTTGTTGTCGATTTTTTTTTTGGCCTTTTTAAGTAATTGTTTCATGCAATCAAGTAATGATTTTTTTTTCTAGTATGCGGGATTTTATTTTATTATTATTATTATTATTATTATTTTTTTTATTTTTTATTTTTTTTGACTGAGTGGCTGTGGTCCCAAGTAATTTTTTTAAACATTCAGTTCTATTCTTCGTGACCGATAATTATTTCATTAAAAAAGTAAAATCCCAGCATATGTCTTTGCGAATCATAGCATAGCTAATCTTAGGACTGTATTGTCCACGAATTTAGAACAGAAAGGCAGACGATGACTCGGGTAGGCCGATTGGTAAATATCAGGTACACCCGAGAAAAGTTCCGCGTTATACACTCGCTCACCACTTCGAAATAGTAAATGTGAGACAAGTGGTAGAGAAGCAGTAGCCAACAATCACCTCTGTGGTACCTGTGTGAGAAGGATGGGGATGGAAGAGGGAGGGGTAGGAACTATCATCTCCCCCAGCCTTCCTCCTCCCTTAACCTCTCCCCTCCCACACAGTGGTTCTGTGCCAGACATTTAAGTGTCTGGCTACTGCTTCACTAGTGGTTGTCTCACGCATAAAGGTCCGAAATGGCAGGCAGGTGTATAAGGCGGAAGATTCCTCGGGTGTATAGTCAGCCAAAAAAGTCATGTCTTCGTTCCGAACCCGGTAAATATTCGAACAGATAAATGGAAGCAGCAGGGATAGCTTCACAAGTCTGGTAACTGTGTCAGACAAGTTGGTGGTCGGGGTGAGTAGATTGGGGGTGGAGGTGGGGTAGTGGAGGGTGTGTGTGCTGTCATGTTTTATATACCATGCATTACCGCAGGGTGGAAGCTGTTGAGAATAACTTACTGGGTAATAGGGTTATAGTCAATTTTTATCACTAATATGTCGCTAAATGTCTACATATGCATCATCATGAGTTTACATGTAATCAAAATAAACTGCAGTTTCATATACATGGGAGGTCATGTCTAATTCATCTTTGATATTTGGAATACCTCAGAGGACGGAATGACTGTGGAATACGTTTCATAACGAGTGTTTGGAATTTAATGGAACGTCATGGTTGTGATAATATAAAACATTTAATAGTGACAACGAATCTCCCCTCTAATTTTCCTGTCGCCCAATATAGATAACTGAATATGACTATATGCTGGTGGGTGTATATCAGGGTGTCATCACCGTGCGTAACACCTGTGGCCAGGTTTCCCTTACCCCTTTACCAAAACATTAACCACTTGTGGAAACAATTGGTTTTCTCGTAATTACTGTGAAGGCACCGCATGCCTCTGTGCCACACCACACATGGTAATGGTATGTAATATATCCTGTCATGTTCAGAAGGTAAACATACAGTAAAAACACAGCTGCCTGTCCTTAATTCCCATGTTATGTGGCTAGCTGATGCCCGGAGGAGAGGATGTGGCAGGAAGATGGGGATGGGGGGCAGCACCTCGTAATTTCTGCTAACGCTTGTTTGGCTACAAGGTACAGGCATTATTTCAAGTTAACGATACATTTCACTATTTACAGGTATTAAATCAGGTGTAATATCACATTTAGCGCCTTTACTGTGCGGTGTATTGCTAGACTACACAGCCAATAAAAATTACAGATTACACTGCCAACAATAATTACAGAACACACACACCCCACTTCCCACCTCCACCCCCAATCCACTCACCCCCATCACTGTCTGGTTTGACACAGTTACCAGACTTGTGAAGCTATCCCTGTTGCTTCCACTTACCTGTTCGAATATTTACGGGGTTCGAAACGAAGACACGACTTTTTTAGCTGACTGTACCTACTCCATGCCAAAGCATGTAACTAGTTTGGAGAATAATATAATTACAAGGCTTTAACTTGCCTATAGAGCTCTCCAGTCAGATCATCAGTTTTGACAGGGAACTGAAAGAAGGAGCATCATTCATTAAAAAAAAAAAAAAAAAATCCTGGAAAAGATCAAAGAAGCATATACTGTAGTCTACGTACTGGAATCTGGAATAAAAGAAAAATATGTCCCTAGTGTTGTAATTACTGGAATTGAATATGAAGTACACTTTTATGGTATCTTAAAGGTCATTTGATGTTTCTCGTATGCTATTTCAAATATTATTTTTTTCTAAAACCCACTTGTCGATTTACAAAGCCTACGGATAGTACGAGAGGCTAAGTATCGCTTGAGAATTAAACTGCATAATGTTTGCTCCAATTCCGAACATTCTGTTGACTGACGAGTATTTTAATTCAGACAGATAATTGATGGAAATTCCTCGTGTCTGATTCCAAGCGTCTCTGTCGGTTAAGATTTGGTGCCAAACTGAAACTATAGTGCACAACGCTACTTTTTTTATTTTTGGCGAAAATGTTGGAGTCAAGCAATGTCATGGGATTCAAAGTTCAAACTAAGTAACACTATGACACACCAATCTTTCTGGCGACAATGACAAGAGCCATGGTACTAGTCATCTCGGGTCACTAGTTTACTGCGTTTTTTTTTTTCCTGTTATCAGTGAAAGAATAGCTGATATTTACTGAATAGCAGCACATTACAACTGTGTGCTTAGCGAACAGATTGGTGTTCAGGGCACTTCATACGGTGATGTAACTGGAAACTCGCTCGCCTCGCAAACAGTAAGTCCCTGATTCAATGAGCAGACTCACACCAAGACCTTTGAGCAAAGACTTCTTTGTCCCTGTCTGTTCGTTACCTAGAAGTGTAAATAGGGACCTGGATACAAATCGTTGGTTGCGTGTAGTGTTCTGGGGGAATGTTTGGGTGATTTTGTAAGTTATAAAGTTATACACTTTTTTTTTTTTTTTAATTCATCCAGAAGGACAGCAGTAATTTTAACCACAATAAAAAGACCGATAACTCTGAAATAGCGTCCAAATAACGATATATTTTCATCAAACAATTAGGGTTTCAAATTCATCCAGAGGGACAGCGGTAATTATAACCACGAAAAAAAGCCAATAACTCCGAAACAGCGTCCAAATAACAATATAGTTTCATCAAACAATTAGGGTACACACGACCCAAATTTTGCAGCATCTCAGCCTTTGGCAAAGGTGAACTGATAAGGGATGGACACTATACAGAAGGTTTTCGTACCGTGTAAGCTGACAAGAATACGATTCTTAGATTTAGGGTTTTGGATCATATATTCCTGTACATAGATTTTTTTTTTTTAATCCACGGAAGAATAAATCAAAGATCAGAAGCCAGCAAAATCGTCCCTGTTACACAGGAACGAATAAAACACCCTGTATAAACTCAGCATTTGTGCGAGGGTAAAGAAAGTACGCAGACTGTTTAGCATACATAATTTCTTGTAAGCAGACTTTGCAAGAGAGGTACGAGTAATATGCGCCTCTGCCTTAGCGATTTATTTTGCATACTACACCCCATTATTGTCTTGTCTGTGACCCATGTTTTAAATATCGCTATAAATTGCATGACTGCAATATAACAGTGGTTTCCCAACTTTCAGTCACAGCATCCACTAAACTTCTCAATAATCTGATACCCTCCCCACTACACTTTGCAAGATCGACAAAGTAAGTAACGAGGAGGAAAAGGCGTTTTATAGTCTCCGCTTTAGCTTATTTTATCCCGTGTGAAATAATGAATTCATTACATACGCATTTTTTTTTTTTTTTTTACACTTTCAGGCATGGTTTTCCATTTCAATTTTTTTCTCGGTTTTCTTTTTTTGTTCGCTTAATTTAAGAAAAGTTTACGTCTGCAAAACATAATGAGACAACACTTAAATAGTTTTGTATCAGTGACTTGAAAAATAATAAACCGAAAAAAAAAAAAAGGACGGGGGGGGGGCAAATTATACTGTACCTCGCACTACATGTAAATGCTACTCTAAAATCATTCTGGGTAAAACAGCTTTTTACAAGTCACTTCTTAATTCATTTACCATGAGGCTGAGTCTTTCTTTCCCGTAGTAAGCGCCCAAACAGATTGCAAGACATTGCCATACAAGATAATGTTATCGTGCTATAAACAGAAATAAACTGGCAAGGAAAAGTTGTTAGGAGCTCTCCGAAGCTGATGAGGTTACGGACAGTTGTGACTGACCTGAGAGGAGGGAGGACAGTCTTAGGGAGCCGAATCCAACCACTGCAGGGACGGGTATCAGCAGCAGAAGGAGGAGGCCGAGTTGCCTGGCGGGAAGCGACATGGTGAGTGAAGCAGCCACAGCCACACCACCAACCTCAACACATTACCATCAACACATCAACCTTTAGCACGTCCTTGCTGCGCATGACAGTGGGAAAAACACTAGCTTCGGTAAACACATCGACCTTTGCGATCTCCCTAGGGCGCACGTCACGGTGTCAAATCGTTATCTTCACATACAACACGAGGGTCATTCTGCTTATGTACCTACTGCCGAACCCCTACTTCAGCAAACACATTAATATTTATTTTCACAACCCTTCAACGCAATCACAAGCCAAAACATTATTATAAGCCAACATACAACCTTTATGATCTCTCTACCAAACGACATGCGCCGTGCACACTGCACGAGACCTCTACAGACACATTTCACAAAAACACCTTGAACTTTATCATAACCCTACAAAGCGTGTCACGTCAAAACATTTTATTTTTATTTTTTTGATTCTCCTACTGCGCATGTCACCTTCACCAGTCAACACCACAACCTTTATCATGGCACCAAAACACAGTTTTTTTCTGCATTATCGAACACACAATCTGTTCTCTGTGTTGGGTCTTTTGAATTAAGTGTGCATGCAATCAGTGCTGTCGGAAGAATAACAGTTTGACATTAGTAACATTCGCGATCAGGTGATAGATGTCTGTTTATTCGTAACAGAAAGTGAAGCAGTGTGAGTGACATATGTGAATTATTAAATCTGATAATAAACCAGATAATAAAACCAAACATGCTCTATAAATTTTTCTTAAGTCCTTGAAAAAGCGAGTTTACATTCATATTATTTTTGATACATAAAAATAGATAGACTGCGGTGTTTAGATATGAACAGTAGGAAGTTAAAAAACAATATAAAAGGAAGTTTGTGTGTGTGTGTGTGTGTGTGTGTGTGTGTGTGTGAAGGTTGAGTAGTAGCAGCTGTATTATATACGAGAAAAAAGTAGCCCCATTTTTTTTTCTAGCTGCTGTCAAGAAATTTTAAGGAATGAAACAATATATGAGCATGAGAGCAATTATACCAACAAAGAGCCAGACTAGTGAAGGAATTAGAGATCAAGAGAAAAAAGATGAAATGCTAATTAATCATTCAATATCCAAGCGGGGGAAAAAAAAAAAAAAATAACCTAAGCTTTTCGTCTACGATTGATGTGGCCTACGGTCCTGAAGTTTTTATTAGTTCAGTTATTTAATAGTTTCATCATAGGTATGTATTACTTTGTTGTGCGTTTTATATAGGTAATGAACATTACTAACTTGTGTTTAACTATTTTTATGCATAAGGTAGATCAGCAGGTCATTATCAAAACATAAAAGCAAGTTTCCATCATTGTTATCGTTGTCGCCCTTGCAAAAATCCCTCTGAACATGCATGGTATTCGCTAAGGTGAGTGGAAAGAAAGTCTATGGCAGTGAAGTAAGAAAGGACATTCGCACTGAGGCCTCAGTATTCGAGGCGGACAAGCCTGTAACTTCCACCAACTATACTGGCTCGAGAGAAGACAGTCAGGGTCGTGCTATAGCTGGCATGAGAGGTTTCGTAGCACCTCTTCTTAGAGAATTATTTTACTGTTACATCTTACCATTCTCCTATGTGTTTTATATATCACTGAGTAACAAGCCAAGTGGTTTCCGGTAACCTTGGAAACCATTTAAAACGCTGGGTGGTAATCGTATAACCAAATAATACAGGATGATCCAGTGTGTTAAGGCGCTCCACCAGATGGAGTCTATAAGGGTTTCCATCTGAGTGATGGTTGGGGTTTATTGCTCACATAATGCCGCTCAGGGACAGGTGAGGTTGGTCAGCTTTTCCTTACAGGTCTGTATTGAGTAGCCTGGCCCCAGGACAGATACGCTTCTGATGAAAAAAAATAAAAGACTGAATAATGAATGGCTATGTCGATCGTCGTAATATCGACAAAGTTTTAGTCAGTGACATACATGAGAATTAAAATTATTTAGGTGTGACCGGGAAAATTCATCGCAAAGGAAGAGTTGTTACGAAATATCTCCTCGTCAGGTAGAATGCGATCCTCAGTCAGTGCCTTTTGAGAATGTCACCTGACAAACTTAAGAGAGCTGACTCACAAATGGTTGTCTTATCTAACGGGTATGATTTAATAAATAAATCAATAAGTAATTAACCAAATAAAAATCAAACGCTTATATCTTTCTTGTCGCAGTGTGTCTTGCTACTTTGAGAAGATGAATATATTACTTAAAAAACAAGGAAGACTAACTTCAGAAAAAAATACCAAGTGAGGAAACTTTCGTGTCACTCGTCCACCACAATGCAATTAGTTGTAAAAGTGGCGTATCTATACATTATCCAAAGTCACTTCAATCTGCAATAGAAATTGAAGTTTCCAGCAATACAGACAGTGCATTGGACCAGTGAGGATTGTTAACGATTACGTATTTAGAGGAGGAATGTTGCTTCCAAAATGACATTAATTTGTCCACAGGATACTTGCCAACTGAACAGGGTCAAATACACTGCAATATTTGTTCAGGGTCCCCTAAAAATATCGACAAATTCAGTAAGTAGGAAATATTTAGTGTACAGTCGACAGCAGAAGTTCGTCCCTCTCAGCGTGCGTGATACGAGCCTGTTGATCTGGGAACACTGTCTGAGATAGAGTTGTCAGGTATGGTTTAAATGGCTAACATTAAAGAAATGTGTTCGGAGATAAGTTAAGAACACATTCCCTAATGATAACATTGAACTGCAGCAGGTGGGATAATAACGTTATTGTGAAATGTATGACACTGGTGAATGAAGATTCTTCGTTAAGGACACAGGCGCACAGGATTATCTGGACTGACTGATGTTGCCAGCAAGTATTATATGAAATATTATAGAACGTTTGCAGTCCTAAAGGTGAGGTTGCAAGAAAACATTGATTACGTCAGTTATACACTAAACAAATACAAAAACTGACAGTGCTTGTTTCGCGAGTATACGGTTTTGTTTTACAAGTTAAATCACATCCCTTCCTGACCTCTCTCCCCACCCGTTTCTCCTCTTCCCAGTCACGCTCTGCCGTCATCCACATCTTGTCGCTAATGCTGAAAATCGAATGCCTGTAGGTAGAGTGTGGAAATATAAAAGTGTTAAATGAGCTTCTTCAACCTCATCGCTATGAAGTGCTATCCATGACTTGAATATAAATGTTAATAATATGAATAAATCGTCACTGTGGTGGTTAGGAGACATTACTCGTCATCATTTATATAACACATATAATCATCGTTAATACAGTGCTCCAACTACAGTACACTCCCTCTCCACCCCCTCGCAGTCTCCTCTCCACCCCCTCGCTGTCTCCTCTCCACCCCCTCGCAGTCTGCTCTCCACCCCCTCGCAGTCTCCTCTCCACCCCCTCGCAGTCTCCTCTCCACCCCCTCGCAGTCTCCTCTCCACCCCCTCGCAGTCTCCTCTCCACCCCCTCGCAGTCTCCTCTCCCCCATCCACTGTCTCCATCACTCCTCCCACCTCCCTTCCCCCCCTCTACCAGTACCCCTTGTTTCTAGCTGCAACACTCCGAACCCCTTCCCACGGTTTTATTGTACTGACCCTGCCGGACTTCATTTACTAGTTATTTCAAATCTCTGTTTTCTCTCCCTTCTTCATTTTTGTCTCAGGAACCGAACAATATAACGACGTTTGGGTTATGTTTTTGGATTGTATTCTGTAACAGTGTGTATTATTATTAGATTGACAGTGGCGGTCAAGAGGCATTAACTCTTCAAAGAACAGTAGTCAGTGCTTCAATTCTGCCATCATTTTATTACCCCTTCTCCATAGCCATTAATCTCTTGCTTACACATATTTTAATTCTTTAGTCCTTGGTATTGAACACTAAGAGTTACGATGGACATTGTGTAATATAAGTAATCTGGTTACTTGTGTGTAATACAGTTGGCTATATAACGGGCACGATTATTGTGTTTATAATGTCACTACAATAACGACTTAAATTCCTGTATATGATAACTGTATTCAAACTATGAATAACCGATCTAGTTAGAGAGGCAAAACGAAGCAGGGTATATTAAGTAAAACCGTGTGGAGGGGTTGGGGGTGGTGAGGGAGAGAATCAAGGGGTACTGGTAGGGGGGGGGAAAGGGAGGTGAGAGGAGTGATGGAGACAGTGGATGGGGGAGAGGAGGCTGCGAGGGGGTGGAGAGGAGACTGCGAGGGGGTGGAGAGGAGACTGCGAGGGGGTGGAGAGGGAGTGTACTGTAGTTGGAGCACTGTATTAACGATGATTATATGTGTTATATAAATGATGACGAGTAATGTCTCCTAACCACCACAGTGACGATTTATTTATATTATTAACATTTATATTCAAGTCATGGATAGCACTTCATAGCGATGAGGTTGAAGAAGCTCATTTAACACTTTTATATTTCCACACTCTACCTACAGGCATTCGATTTTCAGCATTAGCGACAAGATGTGGATGACGGCAGAGCGTGACTGGGAAGAGGAGAAACGGGTGGGGAGAGAGGTCAGGAAGGGAAGTGATTTAACTTGTAAAACAAAACCGTATACTAGCGAAACAAGCACTGTCAGTTTCTGTGTTTGTTTAGTTGTAACTGACGTAATCAATGTTTTCTTGCAACCTCACCTTTAGGACTGCAAAACGTTCTATAATATTTCATATAATACTTGCTGGTAACATCAGTCAGTCCAAATAATCCTGTGCGCCTGTGTCCTTAACGAAGAATCTTCATTCACCAGTGTCATACATTTCACAATAACGTTACTATCCCACCTGCTGCAGTTCAATGTTATCATTAGGGAATGTGTTCTAATCTCCGAACACATTTCTTTAATGTTAGCCATTTAAACCATACCTGACAACTCTATCTCAGACAGTGTTCCCAGATCAACAGGCTCGTATCACGCACGCTGAGAGGGACGAACTTCTGCTGTCGACTGTACCAGACAACATTTCAGTCATCATTTAAGAATCTGAGAAAAGACTGACATTAATGATATTTAACTACTTTATTCATAAATCTGTCCTGTGTAAATAATTAGAAGCCTTTCATTAATCGACGAAACGCAAAGCAACTTTAACTTTATTTGAAACAGAATTGAGTTATATTATGATAAGTAAATACTTATTCCTCCCCCCCCCCCATAACTGCCCATTCATTCCCTGCTCGTTTTGCATGTAATGAATATTCATACAATCGATAATTCAGTAATTATAATTTTTTTTTCTCAGCAAGGAAGAAGGAACCAAAGGCCAGGAGCTCGCAAATTGTCCCCTCCAAGAAAAAACTAAAACAAGATTATAGAGAGCTAAATTCAAGATCCGTACATTTCGAGTTGCCTGGACACATTGCGTGTGAAAGACTGGAGATCTTAGGCAGTGAGAAAAACAGACAGAGACAGTTCCATAGATGACCTGTTGCATAAATGAAGGTCTGGGAGTAGCTGTTAACTCTTGCATTGGAAAGCTGGCCAGAAAAGGGATGAGAGTTGTTAGTAGACGGGTGCTTAGCACCCACCTTAATGGTGGACGAATGCAAACAGACAGTTCAGAGGAGCAGTGATCATTGAAGTAGCGATAGCAAAGACATAAAGATGCAGCAATGCGGCGAAGAGACAGAGGTTGAAGGGAGCCAGAAAGAGGAGAGTTAATGAGACGAAAAGCCTTTGGCTCCACCTAGCTGAGTCGAGCTGTATGTGGGGAGCCTCCCCACACATGAGACTTGTACTCTACACTGGGGCGAATGAAACTTGTGTATAAAGTCAACAACTTATGCTGGGGTAAAGAGGGCACGGGGTCGGTTTAGTACATTTAATCTCTTGGAAGCAGACTTGACAAGAGAGGCAATATGTTCTTTCCAGGATAAATCCCTAGAGAATGAAACCCCAAATATGTTTACGGATCATGCAGGACTGAGCTGGATATTGTTAAAAATTAGAAGGTACTTCTGTGGAAGATTTTGCCGGGTTGATAGATGTATGAACTGAGTTTTTGATGCATTAAACAACACAATTGCTTCTACTCCAATCAGAGATATGAAACAAGTCAGATATTAGTTGTGCCATAGCCTCATCCCTTGTTCATTGAAGTAACTGCTGAGACAAACGCTGCAGGAAGCGAATGGAAAGGCGAATGGTGGAGCCATCAGCATATAAGTGGATAGGGTTAGATGTAGAGCTTAGAAGGTCAGTGATGAATAAAACGAAGAGAGTTGGTGATTGGACAAAACCATGAGGAACACCAATGTTGATAGCTGTAGGAGAAGAACGGTGGTCGTCTACAACAGCAGCTATAGAACGACCAGAAAGGAAACTAGAGATGAAGGCACACATGGACGGATATAAACGGTAAGAGGGCAGTTTGGAAATTAAGGATTTATGCCAGACTCGATCGTAAGCCTTTGAGATGTCAGGAACAATGGCAAAGCTTTCACCAAAGTCCCGAAAGAAGGATGACCATAAGTATGAAAGGGAGGTGAGAAGATCGCCAGTGGAGGGTCCCTGACGGAACCCATGCTGACGATCAGAAAGGTTGTGATAGGAAAAAATGCATTAAATTTTTTTGTTAATAGACTAGAGAACTTTTTAAATACAGGATGTTAAAGCAATTGGGAGATAGTTGGAGGGCTGGGAATGGTCACCCAGATTACCTTGATATATGCTTAAGGTAATACCCTCTAATTTGTCAACATTATTTATATTCCTTTTTTTTTTTTAATTAATATCAGTCTGTCAGGCGAAGCGGGCCCATCGATCACAGGTAAGTAACTGCTTCTGTGTGGCCGTCCTTCAGGTACAGTACAGTACATACGCCGTGTAGGGAACCGGCGCCCGCTTGTGGTTGATAGCGCCTCACCGATGTTGGACCTGGATCCTTCCCACAGCTAGAAGCAGCGATGTATGAGGAGGTTTGACTTCCACGTGGGCGCAGCAGCTGCTCCACCGAGGATCAGTGCCAGCACTTTGGAGAGAGAGAGAGAGAGAGAGAGAGAGAGGAGAATCATGCCTGTCGTCAGTCTCTGGAAATTACTGCTGTATTTGATTTGATCTTGACCCTGTCAGTTTGGTTAATTTTTTTTTTTTTTTTTTTATGTGCCCGACTCTGGGCAAAGGCTTCACAGCCTCCTCCCAAGGCCCAGTAGTCC
>NC_136997.1:30380089-30385089 GCF_032717465.1 Coenobita brevimanus
GGGGTTGGTGATAGCCAATACCCTCTTCAGGCAGAAAATGATCCACAGGTATACATGGTGAGTAATGAGAAAGGTGGGTGGTGAACTGAATGAAAGGAAGGCAATGATTGATTATGTATGTGTGGATTAAAGGATGCGAAGATGTGTAATGGATGCTAGAGCTTATAGAGGTTGGGGAAGTGGACTTTCTGACCACTACTTGGTGGTGGCCAGAATCAAGATCCAAATAAAATGGAGAAATAGGAGAAGGGAAGAACGGGAAGAAGGAGTATTTGCTAGGAGAGTGGAAAGGTAGCAAGACGATGAGAAAAAGGCAGAATATAAGAGAGAAGTTGAGGAACGGTTGGCCAAATATGAATTGGAGCAGATGGGGGACGTGGAAGGTGTGTGCAGGATATTCACAGAAGAAATATGTGCAGCATGTGATGTGGTGTGTGGGATGAAGAGAAGACGGATGGGCGTGCAAAAAACAGTGTGGTGGAATGAAGAGATGAGACAGGCTGTCGCACAAAAGAAGAAAACATACAATGAATGGATGACAAAAAGGGACGTGGAAGAAGTTGAGAGGCGAAAGAGAGAGTTATATGTAGAAAGAAAGAGAGAGGTGAAAAGATTAGTAAGAGAGAGTAAGGAGAGAGTGGATGAGGAATTTGGAAGGAATTTGTTTGTAAAGTGGAGGGACTGTTAGAAAATGTTCTGGAAAGAGGTGAAGAGAGTAAGACAAGGTGGAAGTGAAGTTAGCAGGGGAGTGATTTTTTTTTTTTTTTTTTCCCTATCAACCATTGGGGCTGGAGCCCCTGGTCTTCAAGGCAAATATATATATATATATATATATATATATATATATATATATATATACATCCGGACATCCCTGCATATGAACATACACACTTTCATGCACACATACATATATATAATAAATTTTATTTTTTTTTTTTTTTATTTATTTTTTTTTTTTAACCTTATATTACTTATAAACAAAAATGCCTAATCTAAAGACCCTAAAACTAATCACCTAACAGACAAATCGCTAACCTATACTAAATCCTAAGAGACAAATAACTAGACCTACACCAATGGTAAAAAAGCCTCGACCAAGAGAACACCATCGACTGCAGATATGAAATGCCTTTCTACATTACATACCTGCACTCATAACCTGGTGAATGACAGTCGAGGCAGAACCTAATATAGGGAACATCGATATATGAAAGGGAACCAGACGAGTCAGGAACATTTCCATATTCGTCAGATGTCGGCCCTAATTAGAATAACTTAAGCAAGATGATATAATGTGTTTACATAATATGTACAAAAAGTGAAGAACCTCGCCCAAGAGACCACCATCGACTGCAAGTGCCCAATACCTTTCTATATTGCACACTTGCACTCATCAGCTGGTGACAGTTAGTCGAGGAATGGGGTTTAATGTAGGGGACATCAATATTAGAAATAGGTCAGTGGGAGGAGGAACTATTTCAAATATATCAACAGTCTATCCTAATAAATAGTACAATATGTACATATTTACAGTTGATAAAAACCATAACCACACAATAAGAAAGTCACATCACTGTGATCAGTCCGGTCTCTCTCAAGAAAGCCATCAATTTATCAGTCATAACAATGTCCCCAGTACCCAGGATGATGGAAATGGTGAAGGGGACGTCTACTGCGCCGCAGTAATTTATAAGTGAAGCACGTTCACGAATAAATCGCCGACAGCGCAGGATGATATGACTGATAGTTAACACCACATTACAGATGTCACAGTGCGGTGGAAATTGTCTTCCCATATATGGCTTCATGTGCGTTACAATTGTGGCATTGAGCCGTAATCGCACCAACACTTTTTCTTCCAGGTGACTGGGATGGTTGGCAGTGGCCCAGTCGCCCAAGTATGGCTTACATGTTGGAATATTAAGTCTGGTCCACTGACCTTGCCACAGAAGATTTATTGATTTCTTCCCGAGAGAGAGACTCGACCGTAGATCACGAGGAACGTCCCAAGGCTCCTCGAGTTCTACAGCCGACTTTGCAAGTAAGTCAGCCTGCTCATTGCCGTAGATACGTCAATGACCAGGCACCCAGATCAGCGTGAATGACTTGTTGCATGAATGCAACTTATTAACAATGTGGCCCTGGATCTCGTACGAGTCCGTAGTGCAAGATGCAATTGCCTGAAGGGCTGATTTTGAGTCTGAAAACATGACAAATGAGTCATGCCTAGAATTCAGAGCATACTCTATGGCTTTGTCAACAGCAAAAAGTTCGGAGGTAAACACAGATGTATGAGTCGGCAGCTGATACCTGAGGGCATATTCAGTCGACCACACACTTGCACCCACACATTCACCCGACTTGGAGCCGTCGGTGTACAAGTGGTGGGACTCCAAGTGACGAATGATGATGTTACGAAACAAATGGTGGACCTCCGCCTCCAGGCTTCTTGGCCATTGGTGCTGGGAGCCATGTAACATTAACAGTAAAGCCGGGTGGCTCTCAAGGCGCTATATTTTGAAGAACCAACTTGTCACAGTCACTGGGGTCCATACCAAGCACCTGAGTCAGGAAGTGGAGGCGAACGGCAAGTGGCTGACGCATCCCCCGCATGAGATGGTAGTATTGACGCAGGGGGGGTACAGGCCACGTTGCTGATATTACTTTTCCTATACGTTTGTATGCCGTACAAAAAGGTCAGGTGGTCATGGCGAATACGGAGGGGAGGCACATTCGCCTCCACTTCCATACGAACTACACGGGTACACCAGACGGCTCCAAGACACATTCGTAAACATTTATTCTGTAGCACATCCAATCCTTTCAGCGTGGCATCGGATACCGAGCCATACACCTGTGCGCCATAGTCTAGCTTCAATCGAATAAGGGACATATACACCATTAATAAAGATTTTCTGTTGGCACCCCATGTAGTACCCGCTGGGTACTTAAGGACATTTAACGGTTTATCACAACGAGCAAGCAAAATATTAACATGAAGTTTAAAATTCATTCTGCGATCAAAGTGGACGCCCAAAAACTTTACAAAATTTGAAAAGGTACCACTTGATTATCCAAAAATAAAAGCATATCGGGGACGTTACGAGTTGTAGAAGCTACAGCGGCACACTTAGTGATGGAAAACTTAAATCCCCACTACAAGGCCCATTGGTGGACAGAGTCGAGGGCTGCTTCAATCCGCCCAGCCGAAAATTGTGCATTACGGGAGGAGTGCCATATTCCACAATCGTCAGGATAGAGCGAGTATTTAAGATTCCTGGGGATGGGAGCTGATGACAGAATATCATTGATCATAATACTAAATAAGGTAGGACTAAGCACACTTCCCTGTGGCACCCCGTTTTCCTGGATAAATATATCCGATGTTACGTTACGGGGCAATTTGACAGAGAAAGTCCTGTCCCTTAAGAAATTTGAAAAAAAAATTGGCAAAAATCCTCTTTAACCATAAGCATAGAGCTTCATTATTATACTGTGTCGCCATGTCATGTCATAGGCTTTATGGATGTCCAAGAACACCCCTATCATGAATTCTTTATTGCCAAATGCCTCTGCAATACAATGCTCCAAATTCATTAAATGATCTAGTGAACTTATGTATTTACGGAAGCCACATTGTTGATCATTTAACAAATTCTTCGACTGTATAACAAAAAGAAGCCTATTGCTTACCATTCGTTCCTTGACCTTACATAGACAAGAAGTCAACACAATAGGACGAAATGAAGTGGGATTCATAAGACGACCAGCCTCTTTGGGTATCGGTATGACGTGCGCAAGGTGCCATGAGTTTGGGAACGTTCGAGACGCCCAAATCTCATTGTACAATGCTAACATCTTAATCAGATTGTCCTGATTAAGATGCTGGATCATACCGTACGTGATGGTGTCTGGTCCAGGGCTGGTGTCTTTACAGGATTTAAGGGCAAGGAGCAGTTCATCTAGCATAAACTCTTTGTTGTACGGGGAGTCTACGTCTTCTGTGGCAAAGTCAGAAAGATAAAAATGGTAGATTACTAGTGGACAAGGGAGAAAAAGTGAGCAGATGGAGAGAACAGTGTAAGGAACTGTTGAACATAGAGGATGGAAGTAATGCGAGTATAAGTGGCTGGGGAATGGCTCACTCACATACACTCTCCTCCTCAGTCTCTCACTCTCCATCCTCTCCCCATGGCCAAACCACCTCACTGTGTTTCTCATAATGCTTCCTATCACATCCACATCAACACCACAACACTTTTTCACATCCTTTTTTGTCAGTCTGTCTCTTCATGTGGCTCCATAGGCTCCTCTCAAATAACTCATTCCAATGCTCTCACTCTTGACTTGTGTCTCTCCAACAACGTTTAAGCTTCACTTTCATACGTTAGAGTTGGTATCACAATACTGTCATGTAATAACTTTTTCACTTCCATGCTAACTTCCCTGTTTCTTATCACTACCTTCAAAGAACCAGCAACCTTTCTTCCTTGTATCCTTTCAAGCACTTCACCCTCCAAAATTCCATCCTTACTCATCACACTACCCAAGTACTTAAATGTACTCACATTTTCCATTTCCTCATCATCCAACCTCACTGTACATTCACTGACTTCACCTCTCTCGAAGACCATAACTTTACTCTTCTCTACATTCACCTTTAGATTCCGTTTCTTACACACTCTCCCAAACTCATTCACCAAGCCTTGCAGCTCCCCTTCGTCTTCACTTAACAACACAGTATCATCTGGAAACAACAGTACAGGGAGTTTTCAAACACTGGCTGCTCTCATTGGGGCCACTCCATCATCCACTGCCCTACCTTGCATCTCTTTTATAACCCCATCCATATACAGATTGAACAACCATGGAGACATGACACATCCCTGTTTCAACCCAACCTTGAACTAGAAAAACTCACTCAATTCACTATCCACACGCACTGCAGCCTTAACACTCTCATACATACTCTTCACAGCATTCAACAACTTCCCATCTAC